>NW_026941226.1:0-13058 GCF_032062105.1 Saccostrea cuccullata
TATAAAATACATCATCTGGCACTTCAACGTCCATGTAATTAAGTTTTTCTTGTACTCTAAGTGGATATGTATGTGACTCTGTTTTCTTCATCTCTTTCGTATTCTTCTCAGACTAAATAAGATTGGCAAGGAAAGGAAATCATATACAAATCTTTGAAGCATGTCAGTGTATTAACCTTTTATCCAGTGGATATCATTTATACCACTAAAGTATGATTGTGAAAGAAAAAATGCAGATTTCTATATGAAAACTGTAAAACATTGATAGTGATTTATAAATCGTGACTTAAATAAATCTTCCATGATCTTTGCCGTTTGGTTGGATATGTTTTGATATTCTTACACGATGTCGTTTTCACTCATTTTTCAAAATTTGGGGTGACCAAAAGTACTTACCTTTTTTTAATGTCAAATGTTTCATTAAAATATTGTGAACTACCCCCCAAAATGATGCCTTTTATTGGCTTTTAAGGTCATACGCAATATAGTTTGAACTTTACTGGATTCTTCCCTGGAAGTGAAGAGTTCCACTAAATGAAGGACCTGTGTGCAATATTTTTAATGTCGTTATATGGATTTGTACACCTCTTCTAAAGCAGTTTGTGATGAAAAAAAAATTGGAATTTTTATTTTGTAATTTTTGTACATTTTTCTTTGAATAATGCAAAATTTTTCAATTTTTTTTTATTCACGCAACATACAGCATTATAAACATATTTCAAAAGAAACAGAATGATGTTTTTTTTTATTTTAAGAAAGAGAGAGCAATAGAGAGAGAGAGAGAGAGAGAGAGAGAAGAGAGAGAGAGAGAATGTAAAGGTTCAAGTTAAGAGAATACCAGATTCCATCTGTTCCACTGGGTATCAAACTTTTCCTTTTACCATTCCTATAAGAGATAATTTTTTGTGTTTCATAATGAAATTTCATTTGTGATATTGCATTTTGTACATTAATAGGTTTCTTTGTGCACTTTGCAGTATAAATATAGTATTTAAGCCAAAGAAGAATAACATTTTGAATTTCAGTATTTTCCTCAATAAATCCTAAAATAAAAGATTTCTTAGTAACATTTATCATTAGACCAGTTTTATCTTCAATCAAATGCACAAATTCTTCAAGAAAAAATTGTGTATTATTGCATTCCCATAGAATATTGTTTTATCCTCGGTATGACAAAACCTGCATAATTTACAGTCATTTTTTTTTTATTTTGAATAAAAATGAATTTGTTGCTAAGATTTTGTTTAAAATCCTATATTTAAACCATTGGATTCTACAATCTTTTGTTACCCTAAAGGGTATCATGTGAATTCTTCTCAAAACCCCTGGTAAGTATAACGCATGGTGATTTTTTGTCTAAGAACATGTAATGGTATTATAAGTTTGAATTTAGAATATCTTAAAAATTTATCATTAGGTAAGGTACCTTACATATGTCCTTAAGGTAATTCCACCCCCTATGATGTCATAGGTTTTTGCAAAAACTGTTACTAGGTTAAATTCATACCTTATAGAACAATATCTTTTGGAAGAATGCTGACAATGATAAATATTGTTAATTGAAATTTTTTTTAAAAATGCATATTTTCTCTATTTAATCAATTTTTTAATCTTTGAAAAATGTTGACAAGGGCAATAACTCCTAAGGTCCTTTTATTCGGGCTTTTCATTGTACTTCTAATGTAAAATATTTCCCTGACATTTACAATTCAAAAGTATCTTATAAGAAGGAAATTTAGTATTAGGATCATTCAGCATCAGAATTATGCACTTTAACTAGTTTTTACATATTTTTCATAAATACTGTTTACAAAAAAATGTGCGATTTTTTTTTATGTTAAAATACACTTCTGTTTATTTATGTTTTGCTTTTTAAAAAATATGGTGACCTATACATTTTTTCAATAATTGGAAAATTTAGAGTATATTAAATGAAAATAAATGCAGTTTTTATACTTTGAACCATTAAAATTGTGAGGGTAAAAAACCCTTAAACTTGCTACGTGTTTTAAAGTCAATATCAAACATATAAGTGACCCTCATGTTTAATCTGGCGATGTAAAAATTAAAAATCAAGAGATGTTGTAAAAAATTGAGTGCATGATTAAAAAGGGGCATGAAAGTGTAAAAACCCTTGGAACATTCGTTTGGTAGAGCAGGGCCATCTATTAAAAGTTTGGGTTTTCCCTCTCAAGACAAACTGGCTAAAGTGACCCCGCGCAAAACAGCAAGTATTTTCTATGCATTCGGGATTCTAAACAGGAAGACCACTGGCCATAACGCTGGTAACTGTGGCCCTGCTGTTCTTCATACTTTCCACATGAAATATTTATTTACCTACTGTGCCTCCTTTAACAATATGAAATCTTAACTACCCCCAAATGCTTCCACTTTTAAGTCTCAGTTTTATTTGTGATGTGGTTTTTAAAGAAACTTAAACACTGCACACTACAGAGCTCTATTTATTGGGTAGTTTTATGCAGTTAGAGTGACCTCCCTTAGATATTAGATTGAAGAAAGTGTTATTTCCCGTTAATTACATAATTTATAATGGATTGAAATATTTTTACTTATAAAAACCAAGAGTTTGAAATTTAATTATTTTCATTCGTTTTTCCAATGTTAGTAAAGAACAGTGATTTATGCTCACAAATAGTCCATTGTCTTTGAACATTTTTCTGCGCAAATATTGCACGTACCCATGTTCTAAATGAATGAAAAAGTCTCAATATGCATATCTTTATTATCCCCCTGATTTCACAAAAGCGAGGAAACATTCCCTAACAAAAAAAAACTATAGTTAACTAAATATAGTTAACTATAGTTTCCTATAGTTAACTGTAGTAAATCAAAGTGTCAAAGTTTTCAATAAAGTTTTTTTTTTAAGTGTAAAAGTTTTTGATAAAGTTTTTCAAAGTGTCTATGTTTTTGAAAAAGTTTTTCAAAGTGTCAAAGTTTTCCATCAAGTTTTTTTAAAGTGTCAAAGTTTTCAATAAAGTTTTTTAAATGATCAACGTTTTCATAAAGGTTTTCAAAGTATCAAAGTTTTCGCCAAAGTTTCTCAAAGTGTCAAAGTTTTCAGCAAAGTATTTCAAAGTGCCAAAGTTTTACAAATTTTTCAAAGTATCAAAGCTTTCGAAAAGTTTTTAAAATGTCAAATTAAAGTTGTCTATAAAGTTTTTCAAAGTGTCAAAGTTTTAGAAAAAGTTTTTCAAAGTGTTGAAAGATTTAGATAAAGTTTTTGAAAGTATCAAAGTTTTATAAAGTTTTTGAAAGTGTCAAAGGTTTCGAGCTTTTTCAAAGTGACAAAGTTTTTGATGAATTTTTTTCGAGGAGTCAAATTTTGTCAAAGTGTCAAAGTTTTATAAAGTTTTTCAAAGTGTCAAAGTTTTCAAAAGTTTTTCACAGTGTCAAAGTTTTGAAAAGTTTTTCAAAGTGACAAAGTTTTAGATAATCATTTTAAATTAAATTTTCGACAAAGTTTTTTGAAGTGTCAAAGCTTTTAATAAAGTTTTCAAAGTGTAAAAGTTTTCTCCAAAGTTTTTCAAAGTATCAAATTTTTGCCAAAGTTTTTAGAGTGTCAAATTTTTGCTAAATTTTTTCAATTTTAGATCAAATTTTTCCCCAAAGTTTTTCAAATGTAAAGTTTTCCCCAAAAGTTTTTCAAAATGTCAAATTTTTGCCAAAGTTTTTGAAAGTGTCATAATTTTCGTTGTTTTTCAAAGTGTCAAAGTTTTTGCCAAAGTTTTTCAAAGTGTCAAAGTTTTTGCTATAGTTTTTCAAGGTGTCAAAGTTTTCAAAAGTTTTTCAAAGTATCAAAGTTATCAATATAGTAAATCAAAGTTTTAAATGTCAAAGTTATAACTACAGTCAACTTTAGTTAACTATAGTTTTTTTTTGTTGGGGTTTAAAACCCCTTTTTCGTCTGTCAGTGTTTGTTCCCTCAAAAAAACTTTCCTTCCCCATTTTTATAGGTAGAGCTATGACTTTCATATTTCACTTGTGTATTTTTGTACAAGACCTTTCTTTTGATACCACCAAATTTGACCTTTTTACTTTGACCTGGAGTTTGGCCCACTTTTACACAAAAATTCTGGACTTTTATTTTGGCCATAACTTTTGAAATGTAGACACTAGGATTTTCAATTTCATAAATATTCTTGATGGCAAGGCCTTTCATTGGATACCATCAACCTTGACCTGCTGACCTTGACCTTGAGATTTTTGTACTTGTGAAAAAAAAAACTTGGCCATAACTTTTGAACGGAAAGGGAATAGGGCTTTATATTTCCATATGTAATTTTTGGAGAAGACCTTTCATTGTATACAAAGAATTTTGACCATTTGACCTTGACCTTGAGTTTAACATATTTTTAAAAAACAAACCTTAACCATAACTTTTAAAAGGTTAGGGCTAAGGCTATCATGTTTAAAAATTTAAATCCTTGTGACAGAACTTTCATTGGATATCAAGAATAACCTTGCCCTTGGTGATCGACCTACTTTTCATTAAAAAAAAATTGGGTAATGTATTTAATTTCATTTAAGAAAATTTAATATTTACTATGTTGTCATACGGGGTTATCACAAACACATCTTGTTCCTTTCTTGAAGAGATATGACTTTAATATTTGACATGTGCATTACCTGTGACAAGATGTTTTTTCCCAAACATGCTATGATTTGTGACCTTC
This sequence comes from Saccostrea cuccullata, assembly GCF_032062105.1. NCBI lineage: Eukaryota > Metazoa > Mollusca > Bivalvia > Ostreida > Ostreidae > Saccostrea > Saccostrea cuccullata. Next base: position 4,695 of record NW_026941226.1, read on the forward strand.
ACGATTGACCTTATTTTAAAAAATCTTACTTCAGTGATAATTTCTAAATGACGTATGATAGGGCGTTATATTTGAGACATTACACTATATGTCATAAAAATTACATGTCACCCACAAAAACACCCAAATCGGGGGACCACAATTCTTTGAATTTGCATATATGAAAATTTTTCTCGATCCAAAAACAGTTTCTGTTAGTGTTTAGAGCTTTGAGAGGGAGAGATGTCAATTTATCAGTAAGAACAGGTTTTTTTTTTCTACAACTTATAAATTAACCTAGAGTTGTTATAAGTACATTCACATCACAGCTTTCTTTAAGTGAATTGTTGAAATTTTCATTATATTTCATTTTTACCTTTATTTTTTTTGGTCTATTTTCCTTTTGCTTCTTTTCAGGGGCAGAAAACCTAATTGTTTGTTTCTTTTTAAAAAAAAAAAAAATCCTGAGTTTAATGCTTACCAATAACATATTATGAGTAAAAAGAACCACATTTACTCTAAAACTTCTTTCTAGAAGAGCATTAGTGTTGCACAATATAAGTTCATGACTTTTCTGTGTATATCAGAGAAATATTAGTTATATTACAATTTCTGTTCATATTGTATTAGGAGTTCAATGAAAACTACCAGCAGACACTTAGCTACTAATGTGCAAAGTGATCAAGGCCACAATTAAAATATTGTTGGTTTGGCGTTGCCAACTCAGTCTTAATACATTTGGGTCGGTAGGTAGGGAAAATATTTTTTTTCTATTCTTAATATTTTAGGAACCGTGAGTATACCCCTCGTAGACTTGCAAGGTGTCCATTCCTCATCACTGTCTATTCCACTTTCTTTGGTTTTCTTATTGCTCTAGACCTGGGTCCTTTCATAAATTTCAAGCATCACTGCTGGCAATCCTTAAAAAATGACCTTCTAAATAAATCTGAACTAAATCATAACAAAGTTTTTCGAAATTTTTAACATTTTTAATTGAAAAAATAAGGGGGAAAATTTTAAGTTTAACTGTTGAATAAAAAGATACTTTTTTAGGCTTACTCTACATTTCCATCTTTTTGAATCATGACAAGCTTAAATTCTTTATATTAAATTGTGCTGAAAAACACAATTTGCTCATGATTCTCAATATTTTTTTTAAGGTATGTCACTCGTCAGTTTTTTTAGAAAAGTTTACGCAGAAGCATTTACTTCAAAACTACTTATTAAAATTCGATTTTTATAACATATTTGTACATTCAACGAAAAAACTGCTAAAAAATCTACAAAGAAGCAAGATTTATGAGGGACTATTTTTTTTTGGGTGGAATGATATTTAGCAGAAAATTCTGCAAATCTGCACATTTATAAAATCTAATGTAATGGAAATTTAGCCTCACATAATTTTACTCGGAGAATTTTTTCCGTTTTGATATTGCTAAAAAATATTTAATATAGGTCTTAATTTATATTTTTAGACTAAGTTTTACACCTTCCCTTAACAAACTTTTCCAAAAAATGAAAAAATATTGAATTAGTCATGATAAAATTTACACCATTTTTTGCCTGAAAATCACATATTTTGACATATATTTCAAAATTAACATCACTGACCCCATCTTTTTCTTTCCATTATTTTAAACTACTCGATACTTGTGACTGATCACACTTAAGTCGTAAAAAGTTTGATATAAGAAATTTTTTTATTGCCTATTAAGTTTTTTAATACCCAAATATGTTATTTTTTAGTGCAAAAAGGTCACACAATAATTACGCGCATTAAGAAGAAGGTACAGTTTCAATACAAAATAAGCCATATATTTTTCTAAAATATGAAAGTGGTATAAAATATCAAAATTCATTCTTTCTGAATCATAGGAATTCCTTGCAGTAAAAATACACAAACCGTTTTTCTCAAATGACCTCCCAAATGCTAATTGTGACGTCATTAACTCCCTGCATTTTCCCGCATTTTCTTTAAAGTTGCAGAAGACATCAATTTTCGGTGGAATTTTCTTTCAGAAAACATACTTTGCCACTGTCGCCCAGAAAGATTTTGAGATGTGATTTTTCATAGCATTTTACATAATATATCATAAAATTAAAGTGGGCGACGGTGGCAGACACTATTTTCTAAAGGAAAATTAGCACAGAAAGGAGTCATTTTGAAGATTTTCAGCATTTAACTTAGAAATTTACCAAATTAATGACGTCATATTTCCACAAAGGCCCTCCTTATGCCATATTCTTTATTGATTTATCATATTCATCTACTCAACTATTGTTAAAGCCAATTTCATAACTTTTTACGAACATTAAATTTTTAGGGCACAATAAAGCTCAAACTGTACCCTCTTCTTTGCAAGATTTGTTTAATGATAAATATTATTCAAACTATTTTACGTAAAATAATATTATATTTATTGTCATGCTTACATCTGATAAACTATAATAAGGGTTTAAATAATTAACCAAAGAGATGAAATTTAAGTGCAAAAAGGTCAACTTAAATGTAACATAGATCAGTAGGATGCACACTGACCCCCTATTTTCTTTGCGATTTTGAGTTACACTTTTTAGTACTTATCCAAAATATATTCTCAAAAAATACTTGATTTAACAAATTTCAGGAGTGACTTACCTTAATTCAAAAATTTTAAAATTAATAAGTAATTTTGGTAAATCTTTAAAAAAATGAGTAAATGTTCAATTAAGACAGCTACTAGAGTTCTTTTACCTTACCTGAGTGCAAGGATAATAAAATTAATCCTTATTGTTATTTAGAACATACCAACAGCCAGCATAGCTGCATTATCTCGTAATTCTTCCTCATGTTCCTGTATCTTAGCAGCTCCACCTTAGAGAGTTTGGCCAGCTCATCCTTGGAGAAGTATCCCTCAATACTGTCTCTCTGTTCTCCAGCTCTCTGATCACTTCATCACTGGGGAATTCCATGGTTTGTTTTAGACTAAATATAACATGTATCAGACATATAAAATTTCAATTCATAAAACATAATAATACAGTACATATATATATCCATCTGATTTCTTCATTTCCGACCATGTAATAATTTACACTTGTGTCTGACAGTGTGTGTACAGTAAATTTGTGTTTCTAATCATCAGGTTCTTAATTAGATTCTATATAATTTCTCTGTTGTACAATATTCTATGTATAGGGTAATTAATGCTTTATCCACTATAATAACTTAACCCCCTCCCCCTTTTTTGCTGAATGGTTTTCGTCCCTTACGCAGTGAAAAATAATAAAAGATATAAATAATGTATATGCTTAAAGCTTCCATATGACAAACTCAATTTGCAAAATTGAAATATAAAGATTTTTAAAATCATAAAATGCCAAGGTCGTTTTAGGTAGGCCTAAGTCGTTTACTTTATAGCGAGCGCAGCGAGCTCGCAAGCGACGCTCGCGAAGCAGCTCAATAGACTAACGTGTAAGAACAGAGGAAATTCGGATTGAAATCTGTACATATGTCAGCCAAATTTCTCTGTGCAACATTCCCAGAATTCCTGCCTACCCAATGTCCTTTGCGCGAATTTTTGCCGAATAAATAAATAAATAATAACGTAAAGCATATATCAGACTTTCAGTTTGTAGAAATCTTTCAAAGAAACAAGAAATAACTCTGCAATGTTTTTTGACAAAAATTGCACTAGTTCTATAGTTTCAAACAGACGCTCGGCGATCTCCGTAAGCTCCGACGAGCTAATTTGTGACGTCGTATGACGTCACAGCTAGTCGAGAAGTCTCGTGCGGCTTGACGTTGGAAGTGGCTGATCTCAAGTGTTTTTGATGGTACAACTGCGCTCGCCCCAACGGTCACACCGTAAAACTATTAGAAGTGAAAACAAAATTAAAAAGAATAAATTGCCATCTTACAAAGATATGATAAAGAATAATATAAACTAGTTAACTAAAGCATAATCCTTTCTGGTTTCAGTATAACTTACAATTAGCCCTGATCTATTGTAAACCCGTTCTCTTTGAAGTCTTCTTCGATTCACGAAGCAGACGACAATGAAATTGACTCGAATGTCGAACCCGATGTAAAAAATTTAGGTTGAAAAAAGCATCGGGAATCCTTTATATAGTACTAGGCCCTTACAGTATTGAGTTTCTGACTCTTGTTATTTAAATTCTTAAAAATAAAAAAATAAAAAAATTTGCTTTCCACGCATTCTCAATTTATAATGCCAAATCGACTTTGGGAAAAGTCAAAAAATTTTGTGAACTGAAACTAACACTTTTATATGTCATTTGAAGCATGAAAGTGTATAGTTATTAAAAATCACAATTTGATTTACATACTTCATGCTGTGTTTTGTTGACCTCATTCGAAATAAAAGCGGTTGGAGGGCTAATTTACACCAAGATATTTACGTGATGTTGAAAAGTCATATTTGGAAACGAAAGAATTTTTTTGAAAAATACAAAATTAAGATAATACAAATCGAATTTTGTTAACTATAAACATTTGTGAAGCCGTTTAAGCACCTTTGTAAAAGGTTGTAAAATTTTGATTCAATTATAAAGTAAAAACAAAACGGGGCATAATTTTCACTTAAATGACATTATTTCCTTTTTTTTTGAAAAAGTTTTTATCAAATCTGACGATAAGCTAAATAACACAATATTACCTAAAATACTTCATTATTTAATTCTTTATTAATCTATTCAGAGAAACGCACATTATTTAAAATATCAGCAGGTAAAATATTCGCCATTACCTGATTACGAAGTGTTTGTCAAATATCACGTAAATATCGCACATAATATCAAACAAAAATAAAAGTATATTCGGGGAAAAATGAATATATTATTTCAAATTATTGATTTTTATGAATTTTCTTATCTGTGTTCTTGAAAAAGGGGTTGAATTGAAAACTCAAGTTATTACTTATCTGTAGAGGGATCATTTAATTTATGACACCCTCCTTTCACCATTTAATCTGTTGATTATTTCAAATGCTTAACTGCTTGTGAAACTTTATCGTCAAATCTCTAAAACAAAACAAAGTTACCCCACCACCCTTAAAAAGGTTTGTTAATAATTACATTTGCAAATAATATGTGCTCTATAGAGCAATATACTTACATTCTACATTAATATAACGTAAATTGAATTTTCAGTACCATTAAAGCATAGACGCATACGTTCTAAGTTCTACATGTTTGTCTAAGCAACAATTTAAATGGGAAAAATCAGGTGCACAATTTAATACATGTATTTATTGCAAAGCAACAGAAATGGAAATGGATTAATTTCGACCATTTTCTTGACACCCAACACCCACAGCCGTCTTTTTTTTTTTAACCCAATGTGGAAGCCCCCCTTTATGCAGCGCAGCGCCTATTCTGTGGAATTTTATTTCCTACGAAAAATGATATTTTCTTCTTCAAAATATTTAGCTTGGTATACAATTTAAATGTATATTACGATTTTTTTTTAAATTGATGATACATATCAGTTGAAACAAACAGCAAAATACAAACTTTAAGAAAGTTTTGTTTCAGATTTACGTTCTGAATGATAACGTGCATTACACTTAAAACTATGCTATATTAACCAGTTGCTCAAAATGGAAACATTCGATCACAAACCCCAATTCTACTTGTGAATAATATTACTCGTATATCAATTCAATTTTTTAAATCACACGCGCGGATGCACAATATATTGTGTAAAAAGGTTCACCTTTCATGTGCACTTCCATTTGCATTTCTGCACTCTTCTTACAGAAAATAATGCCTTAAAGAAACAGTGTATTTCTTCATGTTTTAAGTTTTTAAATCATTAAAATTTACTCGCAAATCTGTTCATACAGCTTTAGATTTTAATTTTAATTTACTTTAAAACATGGTAACGTAAATATTGGTAACCTAAATATCGTTAACGTAATATCTTTCTGAGATTTATCGTAACTTTTAATGCTGTTGTTTAATTATTCCACTGTTAATTGAAGGCATATTCTAGAGCTTGAGTGTAAGGCAATTTGACCCATAGGAAACAGTATAGTCTTCTTACTTAATTTGTGAATAAATACTAACACGTAAATATCGATGGATTTTTTAACCATTGGACTCATAAGAAAAGGGGGGCTATTTTATATAAATACAGATAAACAGTGTCTTATCTTACCATTCCATGCAATATAAGAGGTGTTCATGATGTTAAAAAGTTACAACTTAATCCCATTGAGTCAGTTCAGCAATCCTTCAAGTCCTTTTGAATTTCCAAATAGAAAAGTAATGATTTTGCGGTGACATCAAAATTTGAGAAATATATTAAAATTTTTAAAAATTTGTGACACGCTTATGTGTGAAAGCTGTGATATTCAGAAAATATAAATCAAATGTAGGACAATTTTACTAAGAAAAAGATATGTAAGTGATTTAAAATTTCTTTGGTTTAAAATAAAAACTACACTATGATCGGCGACAGTAACGTAAAAATCGATTTCTGCTATAAAATGCGATTTTCGCTTAAGACAGGGCATTAAATTACAACAAACAATTGTTTATTTTAATCAACAACCAACAATGGTTCATATGACTGGCAGAAAATAAAATTTATTAGAAAATTTATATTACTTAAAACACGGTACATTTTTTAAAGCGAATTGAGACTATAATTTGAGAATCAGTGTTTCCCCTCCAGTCGATCGATTTACCCCTGCTTCATGACTGCAAGTCAGAATATTATTGATGAAGATCCATATCATGAATATGATACATGTAGATGCCCAACACACCAATAAAAAGGGGGCTGGATCCTGTTTCCAGCTCGTAATCGCCAGTGAATAGGCTTTATCATTCTTGTAAGCAATATTTTGTCTGATCAATCCTGTATTAAAATTCATTTTAGCTGTATTAAAAAAAAACTGTTTTTTTTTTAAACTATAAATGTCAGAAAACCCCCCCCCCTTTTTCCCCAGCTTTAAAAGCTGTCCAGACAAGACAATCGTTCAATAAGGAGAACTGGACTGCGTATTAGACTGATGTTCCAAAAATCTTAAGATAAGAAGTTTATATGTGTAAATTTTATTTTTTAAAAATCAGTTTCAATTTAATCATATTTACATAATTTCTATTAATTTTCACTATTCGCGGGAAGAGGGGGTATGCCTCGCCTACCCTAAAACATAAAAAAAGTCCACAACAATTCACGAGAATTTTACCACTTTTTTTTCATTACTAGTCGTCGTTTTGATTTTAAAGTGAATTCCGCGCAACCTGTTTCTCACGACATACTTGACATACTTATTGCCTTTAAAAGCATTTCAAGACCATATGATTTAATTCAACTTTTGAATTACATACGTAGGGACCTACTAATGCTTCTCTTTATGCTAAGTGCTTTTTGCTTGCGTTGAAAAGTGGTAGATTAATCAGTCATGATAAGACTCTACATAAAAAGATCAAAATATGAATACAAATGTAAGTGGATGATGCATTCACCGAAAATATGGGAAATAAATAACTAAATATGGCAGCCGCTTTAAAAACCGTGCGTTGATTGTGTGTGAAAAACCTAAAAAATTTCAATCTCAGTAAAGACTTAAAAAGAATTATACGTGATAAATTATATAAAAACTTTGTTACAAATACCAATAAGATTGTTCGACAGGAGAACGCAGGGTATCTCTATTGCAGCATCATTGTGGTAAAACAGTCTGATTCAAAATCATTTTCCAAAAAACTGAAGATAATGCAAAATAAGGCTAGGATTTTTTTTCATGTAGCTATGACAATTTTATTTACAAGAATAGTAAAGAAATTCACCAGCACCCAAAAGGCTGGTCAGAGATTTAATTAACTGCATGTTTAACCCCAAAACAACAATAAACATGTAACATAAATTGAAAATCAAACTGATACAACATGTTTGAGAGGTCCAGGTTCAAGTTCATTTTATTCAACCAAACAAAGACTGGTACATGGGGTTCTAATAACATAAATACATTATATAAATAAACAAACTGGCCGAGGGTACATAATTTCTGTAACACATATTGCAAAAAATGACATATGAATCAAAAAGAATTCGATTAAATGGGATCTAGGCAAAATATCAAAATATCTCAAGGAGTAGAAATGATCAACACTGCGACTTTTAACCCATTTGTGTGTGTGTGTGTGTGTGTGTGTGGGAGGTGGGTGTGTGTGTGTCGGGGTGAGGGGTGGGGGGGGGGAGGTAGAGGGTGTGTGTGCCTTTCTGTTTTTATTCTTTGTTGATCGGTGGTTGAGTCAACTGACATTTTTAAAACCAATTATTGATTTTATACCTCTACTGATTTTCCCTAGTCCTCCGGGAAAACCTTTAAAACAAAAAATTTTTAAAAGCAGGGGTATTATTTTAATTGA
>NW_026941227.1:0-13138 GCF_032062105.1 Saccostrea cuccullata
ACAACATTGCTCGGGAACACGCACATGAAGAATGGTAAGTTTTTTTTACTTTTTAGAAAGCTTTTAAGATATTCTTTCAATTTTACTGACAAGGAAAATTTAGAGGATGTATAGAGTGTCTTCTTTTACGATTTAGTATTCATTAACGCGGCATTTATATACGTAAAAATTTTGAACGAAAACTATTACATATCCAGTAAAAACAAAGAACTACTTACCATAATGCGACAATTTGCTCTAGAAAATCTGTCACCGAAAAACGCACGTGAATTCCGCAAATAGGTAGATTAAGCTATACGTGATAGGTTTAAATACCTAGATAGCTATTTTTAGCTATATAGGTGGATCTAGTGATTTTCCTGGACCTGGTACCTGAGAAACAAATGTTAGCAAGTCCTTGGAGGCATTCCTAGATGAAATACCAAGTATTTCCTCTCTCTTTTCCATGATGGATCAATCTGAAATACTTTGATAAAAAATTGTTTAGGCTTATTCAGTTAGATCTATTTGCTTTTTCTGTTTACCATTTTGTTTACCATGTTTACAAATGAGAATTTCATTAAATCTGTTTGGTAAAACGTTTTGAGTCACTACATGCCTTGTAATTCAATTTATCATTTTCTAACATGCATAATTTATGGGGGAAAAAAGAACAGGAAAGTCAACACTTACCAATATTTAGTGAGTAATAATTTAGTCTTCTTTCAAAATTACGCGCTTATATTATTCTACTTCCGGTTGGGATATATTAGATATCGAGCCCGGTCGCATTACATTTTACCACTAGTTACACGAACACTGTCGCTCCACATTTCTCCTCTTTATATTAACCATGATTAAATCATCTTTCAAAAAACCTTCTCACCTATTCGGAAAAACATAAGCCTCGAAACCCAACACTTTTTTTTTTGCAAAGATAGACAAAGATAGGCATAAAACATTTGGGCGTAAGTTTAGCTCCCCCCCCTTCAACAAGCACAGTCATTGGAGTTAAGATAAGAAATGGGTAATGGGTAGTGTTTACAAAAAAAGAGGATTTTCGTGTTTCGAAAATCTACACATTTCACTTTCTTTCTTTTCTTTCTTTCTTTCTTTCTTTCTTTTAAATTTCTCTACTTTTTTTTTTGCTTGTCAAGTTTTTTTTTGTTTTGTTTTGTATAGCTTTGAATTTTTTCTATTTTTCTCTTTCTTTCACTTACCCCACCCCACCCCACCCTACCCCTTTCAATTTGCTTCCGACCTTAATGAAAAAATACACAAGCCAAAAAAAGATAAATAAAAATAAATAAGTAAATAAATAAAAAACAGATTTTAAAGTCGTAAAATGCATGTTGTCATTCAAAGAATTTTTTTTTTTTTTTTTTGGCCTGCAGGAATTAAAAGATCTATTCCCTAGCAAAATTGAAATATCTAATACTTAAAAAATATGCATAACATAATTAAATTTTTCAAGACTACAGTACTGTCTATATAGAGACTTTGAAGAATTTATACTTACCCCTACTCATAGGTGTCGGAAGCAAATTGAAAGGGGGGGAGGGGGCTAAATCAATACAAAAAGGTAAATTCAAATTTTCAATGCCCATATTATGTCTATTTTTGCAAAAAAGTGGGAGGAAGCTAAGCCCCCCCCCCCCCGGTTCTGAAGCCTATGCCACTCTAAAATACATATATCTTAATAAAGATGGGGTAATGAGTTGTAATCGGCAATGCAGCATTTCATCTTCATATATTCCATAAGCAATGGCTCTTCCATCGTACAAATCAAGAAACCAATATTTAATCAACGTAGCTCATTTTTAATTTTCATTAATTTAAACAAGTATAAATATAAGCAATAAGATTTCTTTTGATATGTTTGTTAGTAAGGGAATTAACATCTCATCTATTGTATATAAGTGCCGACTATAAACATGATAAAATAAAAATTTATAAATAAATTCTTGACTTATCTATTGTATTCTGTGAGGAAGATTATTTATAATATCATCCATATCTGCGTGCGGACTACATGTACGGTACATAAATGAACACACAAATCGTGTTACATATCTAACAGTGTTAAAATCGTGTTACCAATACATTTCGTGGTTACTCAATATTAATGAAATTCGTGGGTATCTATTTATATATGAATCTATATTTAGTTTTGGGGATGTGATCAAGTACAAGAAATGACCTCCTCATGAACGAGAAGAATGAAAGCAATCCACAAAAATTACCCCACGCATTTTGATGATTCTTCAGTAAAATCTTTTTTTTTTTCGGTAATTCAGTTTTCCAATAAAGTAATCATCATACTGAAAGAAAAGGACCTGTCTAAAATGATTTAATGATGTTTAAATTTTTTTTAAATAAAGGTTAAAAGTGAAATTTTATTTGGATTTGAGTAAAATTTATCAACAAAGGGTAGGGCAGGGTAGGGAAGGGTAGAGAAGGGTAGGGCTGGGTAGGGAAGGGTAACGCGGGGTAGGGAAGGGTAGGAAAGGGTAGGGCGGGTAGGGAAGGGTGGGGCAGGATAGGGCAAGGTAGGGCGGGGATTTGATATGGTTCTGATTCTACATCTGCAACAAACATTTTAATGTCAATATGATAGACATTTCTAAAGAGTAAGATGCTAAAATATATATATTATATAATATAATCCCCTTATGAGAGGACCTGACCCTTAATTTTAACAATTTAAATTTCCCTTTACCCAAGGATGCTTGGTATGAAGTTTGGTTAAAATTGGCCCAATGGTTCTTGAGAAGAAGTCGAAAATGTGAAAAGTTTACAGACGGATAGACAGACAGATGGACGGACTGGGACAGACAAAATGTGATCAGAAAAACTCACTTGAGCCTTCGGCTCAGGTGGGCTAAGAACTTTAAAGTGACAAAAATATGAAAATACTCATTATATAATGATATAATTCATATATACTCTGAAAAATAAAGACACATTCTAAAACTTTCCATCTCGTTTTATTTCATCTTCAATGCAAGATTGTTATAAAATAATGTTTCTTTTCTCATCCCACAAGTAGGCCTGTTCTGTAGAAAAAAAGAAAACACATCATATTAATTTTAAAAAAAATGTAAATTTTATGTCTAATAAATTGACTGGCATGCATAAACAGGTCGAGACCACTAGATTTTCTGACGTCAGAATAAATTTGCATGTAAATTAGCTATCTGTTTACTTTACCCACTGATGAATGAGTCGCAATGCATTGTGGGCTACTACAAGTACTCAGATGTGTTGAAAATAAAGGCCAACTTGAATTGTCCCTTGGAAACTTATTTTCAATTCTTTTTTGGGATTTATGGAAGAAATATATAAAATGATGTATAATCTTTCATTTCTATGCTCACGTTTACAAAATTTGCTTTATGAAGCCTTGTATATCAATTTATAATACATCGGCCTACACTATTGTTCGAAGAGACGTACTTGTAGGTGCTATCGTGTCGATATATAAAGCATTGAGTTTTTTTTCACGTGATATACGTCTACATAGTTTTAGACAGCAGTACAAGGTGCGCTTTTATTATTTAACCCCTAAATATTATCATAAAGATTTTAATGTACATGCAAACATCAAAGCGTTTGCACATTACTCGAACTTTTGAATCAACTATTAATCATATAAAACAACTCCAATATTAAATGTGAGCATGGAGCAATGTCTTGGGAATGTACTCTTTCAATTTCGGACTTAAAAAGTGACAAAGAAGCTCTACGGTTTTTCCGGTGACGAAGTGAATATTATTCAGAAATCGACGAAAACCACGTGTCGCCATTGAATCGTAAACACGTAGTAGAGTGTCATGCTTTCGGACTCATTCACTTGATTGGCGAACGAGTGTGACGAAGATATCGTCACGTGTTGAAAATTGCCTTCCATATAAGGTAGTGGTCTCGACCTGATAAAGAGCATAAAACATTTTTTTTTTCAAATCCATACAATAATTTGTCATGAAACCTCATTAATACGGTTGGAAGGTAAATAAGGTAAATGAATTAGATAAACAAGATGTGTTTGTGTAACACTATGTCCTCGACAGCCACGTAGCATTGTTTTTGAAAGTGGGGGGGGGGGGGCGGGCAGCCAGAGAAAAACTTTGTTTGACTTAGCTGAAACACTTGACAAGCAAAAAAGGTAAATTGCACAAACTCGAAATTCTATTTCGGAGGGGGGGGGGGTGGAATCCAACTTTTTTCATTGCCAAGTTCTTTCAGTACCAATTTTTGCCAACCAACCTTTCAATGAACATTTCTAATAGTAAAAGTAATGTTGGCAAAAAAAAGGGGGGGGGTGCAGACCCCCTCCCCCTCCTGTTGCTACGTGCCAGCTCGATGTTAACACAATTCTGGAGTGGGACGTAGACTGAAGGGGTTTTGAGGAATTTGTTCACCCAGTAGGTGCTGGCATGAAAAAGATTCATCTCTGATCGATGGCCCTGAGTGCCGAGTATAGGACAAAATTTGCAGCAATTGTGGCGTCTCCATATGAGTGACAAATTTTCCAGAGAGACGTTAAACAATATACAACCAATAATCAATTTCAAACACATTCTATTTCTACGAAATGCAAAATGGGTTTTTGCTTCGTGAATATGATACATGTATTGTAATTGAAACCGATCATACGTTTTAGCGAACACTCAAGCTTTTTCAAATCAATAGATATACATGATATACTAGTATATTGTAAATAATATTAATGTGAAATAAAACGTTACTCAATTTCGCAGATGAATCCCGCTTTGACAGTACATGTATTGTCATCCCAGTGGAAATTAAACCCCGTAAAGAACATAGCACAGTCCTGATTACTGAGGTTGTCTGGCTGGTGTACAGGTGACCGTGCCCAGTCATAAAATGATGCAACACTCCCTGTGGATGGCCACACCCACTCTCCTTCTTTGGCAATGTCAGAAAGTCCTATCCAGTATCCATCTGCAATAAAATTGTAATAATAACGAACAGTGAACCTTATAGAAAATCAAAGTACTGAATCGCGGTGACGTCTTCAAGTAGAATGTGAAATTCATCCCCATGTAACTGGCACATACAAAAATTGAAATCTAGGAGAATCACTAGAAAGAAAAAAAGTGAGCATCACCGCAATGCATTTTGTAACTTATTTGATCTATAAAAACTGAATTAGTTATCCTTAAGTACCCGTCACCATAAGCAGAAAACACCTCGCATTTCTATTCAAATTATATTTTGATTTGTTTCTTGTTACACAGTAATAAAGATGAACATTATATCCAATGATATAAACAAAAAAGTGAAGGCACCAGGCTTATATAAAACCGCTAAATAGAACGTGTATCCTGCCAGCGTCATTTTGTCCGATGCATCTTAACTCCCTCACCAGGGTCCTCTACAATATTCCAACACACATGTATTAAAGACACCCACCACACACACACAAACTCACACACCTTAGTTAAACTTTTCATACCTTTTTCTTAAATTTTAATTTAAAATTTTATTTCAATAAATGTATAATCAGAGGACTATTGTAGGAAATTAGGCTGGACTGAGGACATCGGCCTGGATAATTCAGTGGTTAGAGCACCTGACTAGAGATACAGGGGTCCCGGGTTCGATTCCCGGTCCAGCCATATGTTTTCAATATATATGTATTTATGAATTTTCAATGTATGTTTACTCATTCCTCCTTTCCATACTACACTACACTTTCTTAGAGAACTGATAAAAATTAAGGTTTTAATATTTATAATCAATCTTGCACATGTTGCAAGTGCTATTGTTTACATATTAGCAACATATCTCTGATTTGATTCTTGCCCTCTACTTAAGGTATCATTTTTTAACAATAAGAGTACTGAATTGTCCAGAAGAGCGGTGATCAATAAGAAAATGCAAATCGTAGTGATCACAGGGTTCCGCCATTGAAGCTATAGAGCAGCTATCGAGGCTGACTTACGTCACCTCGAAAAAATCTATAAATAAAAGTCTGTAAACAGGGCAAAACACGCCCCCTGATATTCTCGAGATAGAATCGGGTACCTACAGGATGGGTAAGCATCCCCTTTTTGACCAGCTATAGATGCTCTGAGCACTCTGTGGTAAGTTATAGAGACAGAGTAATGATTTTTATAAGCGTGTTGTTGAACACCGGGTATTCATTCATTCTCTTTAATTTTTTCTCCTCACAGGATTACCCCCCCCCCCCCTTGAAAAAGCATTGTAAAACACCCTGCTTTCCAATGTAAGTCGAAGAAAATCGTAATTTCTATATAATCTTTACAAAAAATAGAATTTAGATATTTGTTACAATTAAAGTTTTTTTCAATGAAATTTTTGACGGTTTTTAGCCAGAGGCGTAGTCACAAACTTAAAAGTGGGGGGGCTCAAGTCCAGAAATTCTTTGACAAGCAAAAAAATAAAAAAAAAAAAAAAAAACACTTAAAAGTGGGGGGGCTCAAGTCCAGAAATTCTTTGACAAGCAAAAACAAAAAAAAAAAAGTGGGGGGGGGGGCTCAAGTCCAGAAATTCTTTGTAAAGCAAAAAAAAAAAAAAAAAAAACTTAAAAGTGGGGGGGCTCAAGTCCAGAAATTCTTTGTCAAGCAAAAAAAAAAAAAAAAAAAAAAAAAAAAAAAAAAAAAACAATTTCCCAAAACCGAAAAACCAATTTCGGGGGGGGGGGGGGGGGGGGGGGGTAGTGGCCAACTTTTTTTTTCAAAGGCAAGTTATTTTCAATTTTAATTTTTCTACACAATTTTATTATGCAACTATGTATTAATATGATTTCAAATTAGCTGTGATTTTGTTCTTCATTAAAAAGTGGGGGGGGCACAGACATACTCTTGCCCCCCCAGATCTGAAAGTGGGGGGGCTAGTGCCCCCGCTGCCCCCCCTGTGACTACGCCTATGTTAGCAATATATATCATATCACCGATTTCACGATTCAGTCTTTTAAACCCCAAACACACAAACATGCCATCAGCAGATTTTGACATCAAACATATGTACATACATGAACATTTTTTGAGAAAGATGAGATAGAGAGAATTTTCTTTAATACCAAATACACGTAGCATTTCATTGCAACTGCTCCAATGAAGTTGAATATGACATATAAAGAGTGGTTTGCCTTTTTAGTAAACCTACAATCTCATGTAAACCTAAGGTAGAATCTCAACATCAACATCCATTTTACTGTAACCTACAAGATGGTCGAAAACATCTTGTTTGAGTGGAACGTTTTATGGGCCACTTTTGTAGTTTTCGTGGTATGAAGAGACCCACAATTTATGTCCTCCATGAAATGTAATTTTTCACATACGTAACTATACTAAGTGATTCTTAATCCACGATTAAATCCCCACGAACCCATATTTTTCTGCAAACCACAATTTGACCCCGCGAAAAAATGTGATATTTGAAGATAAAGAGAAGTAAGCATACTTTGTGGATGGGTTCCAACGATATGTGAGCGGAGAAAGTTATTTTCGTCGGCTGTCTCAATTTCCACCAACTTCGAACCATGTTGTTGGCAAATGGACTGGTACAACATGCAAAGTAAATATTTTCAAATTCATAAATTATATGCAGCGACAGACAAGAAAGAAATTTTTTTATTACCATATACAATGTAGTGTAAAATCTTTTTTACTGAATTGCATGGGCATGGCACGTAGTTCACTTGAGACATTTTCCATGTTTTACTGGATTTAAAGAACATGTAGAATGACAATGAGGTCGAGACAAGTGTGAGCTTGACCATTGATGTCGGAACTAGCAAATTGAAGGTGGCTAAGGGAATTCGAAGGGTGTTTTTTTTAAGTATTTGGTGTGTCTAAAAAACAACCGGTAAAAAATCTGATTCATAAATGTAATATGCATGATTTATTTTTTGTAACTCATTTTACCCGGGATTATTCTGATATGAGCTATAGAAATGATTTTTAAGAAGAATACTTTAGATAACTACATAATTTTTATACACATAAATATTTTTAATAATGATTACGTAAAATCTAAGTATGTTCTATATAGTATGTTACTGGCCTTTGTAAATGACTATGAACAATCTTTTCTCATAAGTCTTCAAATGTTTTGTATTCCACAATATTGGAATTTTTTTTAATCTAAATGAAGTGACTATTTCTTATAAAACGGCTGATTAAGTTGGAATGTTGGATTCATTAAGGTTCATTTCTCTACTCATTCGTATTAAATATTTTTTATTCTTATGAATTTCCTTAGGAAACGTGTTTGCAAAGTAAAATATAAACAATTATAGAATAACTTTTGGAGGCAAAATTTGACAAAAATATACTTCAACTTGACAAAGAACCGCGAACGGTAGTATTGTTCTCCCGCCTACCTCCAAGTCAATTTTCAAAAGTTAACATATTCGATGATTTTTTTTCACTTTTTATAGATAATCATATGGACTTTCATAAAACATTACTTTTTTGCGAAAACAAAGAGAGATGACTCTAAAATTTTGGTAAAACTTGTGTTTTTCACTTTAGAAATCAATGGAAAACGGAAAATATTTTTAAAACATCTTTCCCCCCCGTGTCACAAAAATTCCTTTTTACAGGTAATATGGAATGTTATTTCACAAATTCATACCAAAGCTTTTTGTGTGACACAGGGGGGGGGGGGGGAACATATGTTTATTGACAAAAAACGATAAAAATTCTTATATTCTACCAATTTCAAAGCGATATACAACTGAAACATTATATTTTATTGAATTATTTATGTTTTATTTATTTGCCTAAAACATAAGAAAAGATATAAGGAATATATAATCATATCCAGGACTATTTCAAAATACGGTGATGCTTGAAACTCCGATTTCAATGGAAAATATCGTCTACCCCCCTTTTTTCAAGAGCTGGATTTATGGATAATTTACTGTTAAGCGCTGGTATTAGGACGATTTATCAATTACCATTAAACTGTTCTTTGTATTTAACAAAAATTTTATGGTCAAATTGCTATTCATATTGAATTAATTGGTTCCAAAACGTAGGCGGGAATCGAGAGTTAGCGTGCGTGTTTCTTTAGGAATAATAAGCATTTTTGTCAATAAGAGTTATCTCTCTTTAAATTATCAATAAACCTTAAATGCTAAAAATACAATTACAATGTATACCTTAGCTTTCATGAAGTCCCCAGGAACATCTTTTATAAACAGATAGCAGGAAAAGCCATGCTTAGCCCAGTGCTGGGGACAGTCCTGTGTCCATACGTCTAAAATTGAATTAAAAAAAGATATTAAAAAAAAATAATTCTTATTTCAGAATAATTCAAGTTACGTTTGATTTAAAGACACTCAAATCTATATTGCGTCCAATAAACAATAATATAGTTTAATATTGATACATGTGGTTTTATTAGAACCATTTCACTCTTAGTTTGGACTTTCAGTAAGGCGTGGCATTCTCGAAGCTATGTAATTACCGCCACTCAAAAGGCGAATAGATTCTCATTGGTTCAGAAATTAATTACATCAGGAACTTTAAATTGTTGTTGACAATGATGAGACGACTTAAGCTCCACCTCTGTGCAGGATGAGACAATGTAATTGGTAATTCGATACACTAATTGGCATTTGCCCGAATTTCTATCCCATTGTATATTTCAACAGTGAAGGAAAGTTGTGTAAATTTTAGAAGCTAAGAAAATTATGTAACGTCGAGAATGCCACGCCCTACTGAAAGTCCAAACTAAGTGTGAAATCGTTCTACGTCCTCAAACAAGTAAAAATCAAACGTAAAATTCTGTTGATAATCCTAGTTATACCCCCCGCTTGAAAAGCGGGAGGGTATGTCCGTCTAGCTGTACGTCCGTCTGTCCGTCCATCCGTCCGTCTGTTACACTTTGGGATACCCATCTCTTATTCGCAACTCCTCTCAAACCACTGAATGAGATTTGAGGAAACTTTCACAGAATCTTTATTACACATTGTCATTGTGTAACTCTTATTTTTCTTTTTGATCCGAAACATTTTTTTGGGTTTCCATAGCAAAACATATAGACTGCCATTATATTAATATGGGAGGCGGGGGTATCATTTATTGAGCACCTTGCTCACAGTACCCCAAGTATTTATGATTAAAATCTTAATTATTAACTTGTCTAAATTAAACTAATTTCTTTTTACAGCAATACAAAAAGTGAATAGCAGTTCTTAACCTAACTATATATTAGACATTTTAAGCAACGTATTAACGATTCTATACATACCTTTAAGGCAGCAAATAAAAATAAAAACAAGGAAACTGTTACAATGCATTTCTCCAGTTTTAGCTTTTTCAAGTTCTTATCAGTGTGCATGCAGTATTATGCAATCCAGCTATTCTAAACTGATATGTACATTTTGGACATAATTTTATCATAAAGTTCAAGGGTCAGACCGATATTCTTTCCATCTGTTTGATATGTATAATTTCAATATGAAATATTGCTGAATTGGCGTTAGACAAAGATCAATTAATAACTAGTGCTAATTGTAACGGGGACCGTTACAGATGTTCCCCAAACGCTCCCCAACTCCTTTTAGGTGCCATATTCCCTGTAAGCTTCATTAAATAAGACAAACTCTGTGCATTTTTGACTTTAACAACGTTTTCTCAGAAGGATACCAATTACATGTATATTCAAATTTTAGCCTTGCACCCGTGCGCATGTGAATGCATGTGCGTTATGATCATATCATCTTGTCTACACTTTCTACAAATTTTAATATACAATGTATTAAAGCATTCAGTCCAAAAGTATGAAAAATCACTCTTTCAAGTGTATTTTTGATTTCACTCGTTCCAAATGCACGCACGTGCGTGCACGTGCATGGTGACCATACCTTCTTGTAGGAGTCCCTTATATCTATCTATATTCTAAATCCCATCTTGTTTGGTTGAAAAACAAGGGATTTATAGCCATTTCAAGTTTCAGCCAATCAGATTGCAGCACACGTGCATGCGCGTGATTTGATGATTTTTTTTTCTATATCGTGTTGTAAGATATCCTAATGCATGACTATGTTTTTATTTTCAAAGCATTTTGTTAAAAATCAAAGGAGATATAGCCATTTAAAGTTTCAGCCAATCAGATTGCAGCACGCTGGCATGCGCATGCTTTCATGAAAATTCTTATATATCATGCTGTAGATCTTCATAATGTAGGTCTATGTACAAAATTTTAAAGGATTATGACAAGAAACAAGAAAGATATTGAGACTTTAGTTTCAGCCAATCAGAGCGAAGCGCACGTGCATGCGCGTGAGATCTTACGTTTTTGACCATGTCATTTTGTCTATGCTTCTTATATATACTTATAATATGAGTTTCAAAGCATTTCATCAATAATTTAAATAGTTACGTCTGTATCAATTATATTGGACATTTCTCGTGTTGCACGTGCGAGCTCTTGCAAGCACATGTGCATGCACATGCTTTCATGATATATCTTATATTACAGGCTGTAGATCTCCCTAATGTATGATTATGTTCAAAATTTCAAATGATTTTATCAAAAAACAAAAACGATATTGAGACTTTAGTTTCAGCCAATCAGAGCGAAGCGCACGTGCATGCGCGTGCGATCTGGCTATTTTGACCATGTCATCTTGTGCATACTACTAATATATCCTTACATTATAAGTTTCAAAACATTTCGTCACAAAATAGAAAAGATACGGTTATATCCATTATATATTGGTCATTTTAAGTTTTGCACGTGCGCGCTCTTGCAAGCACGTGCGCGCAAAATGACCTTGATTCCGCAAATCTACATAACATGCCTACTTACCCTAAAAAGGTTTCACCTAAGTCGGATGTGTAGTTTACAAGATCACTCGCGTACAAAATTTTCCCAGGAAGAAAAATAATAATAAGAATAAGAATAATAATAATAAGAAACAGAGTAAAAACAATATGTTCCCCAACTTCGTTTGGGGAACATAATTACATTTCCCATGTGTTTGTCTGAAAAAAAAAATTACAAATAGTACAGATACTTTATTGTTACATAAATCTACGTGTTCATCGACGGGTGCTGTTAGAAAAATCGTGTGTAATCGGGACAAATAGAGAAAGAAGCGGGACTTGTAGCACGTGAATTTGCTGAATCAAGGGCATATAAATATAAGGATTCCGAATAACTATCAGATTTTTATTTCAAGAAATGATCAATTGCGGAATAACTTTATGCATAAACGCCTGGGGTAAAAATTTCCACTTTTAATTAGACCTTTCTGAGAACTTCAAAGAACCTTGAAGCATATTGAGAAGTATATAATGAAAATTGTTGCATGAAAAGATTCAATTTTCAAGATTCATTTTGAGACATTTTGAAATAAATTATGAATTCAAGAGTTGTCCTTCCTGGTTGAGAATCCCTTAAAGTCAATAAGTTCTGTTAAGTTCAATATAGTTCGTAAGTTCTATGG
This sequence comes from Saccostrea cuccullata, assembly GCF_032062105.1. NCBI lineage: Eukaryota > Metazoa > Mollusca > Bivalvia > Ostreida > Ostreidae > Saccostrea > Saccostrea cuccullata. The sequence goes on from NW_026941227.1 coordinate 12,434, forward strand.
TCGATGCAATGACATTGTCAGCATATACAATTTAACATTGGATTTGTTACTGCCGTTTTTATACTAATTCTTAATCCTTTATTTATATACTGAATTGACGACGGATTTTCCCGTTATTTCCCGATCATGATAACGAGCACATGGCGGGTGTGACAGGTCAACAGGGGATGCTCACTCCTCCATGGCATCTGATCCACCCTGTATGTTTTGGAAGTCCGTGTTTTCTCTGCTCGTATTTTGTATTGTTTTATGGACTTTTGATCTTGAATATTGTTCGTTATCTCTATATTTTCCATTGAAAGAGAAAAATCTTGTTTATTTTTTGCACAGTTGATATTAGTCTGGTTAGATAATTTAAAGTACAAAATAAAAAAAAGTTATAGTAAGAATAGAGCTAGAGAAAGGAATAGAGAATATTTTAGAATTCAAAACAGTATACAAAGAAATGTCACAATGCCTTGCTGAGGGTATTAATATATATATTGAAAAAAACGAAAAACTTAAAACAGAACATGAATATGACAAAGTAAGATGTAAAAATGTAAGGTCTAAGACACAATGGGCAAACGAGTCTGACAGCTGGTGCACGAATTATTTTTTGAAAACTGGAGAAGAGCAGACAGGAGGCAAATACAATAAAAGAATTGGTAAGTGATTCAGGAGAAGTAAAGAAAGAATTACATTTTGTTTTGGAAATGCAATAGA
>NW_026941228.1:0-12941 GCF_032062105.1 Saccostrea cuccullata
AAAATTTTTTTTCAAAAGCCCGGGGAAGAAAAAAAATAATAATAAACATAAGCATTTCAAGAGGTCTTTCCACAGAAAGGTGGAAAGCCCTAATAATAAGAAACAGAAGAAAATCAGTAGGTCTTTCCACAGAAAGGTGGAAAGACCTAATAATAATAAACAGAACAATTTCAATAGGTCTTTCCACAGAAAGGTGGAAAGACCTAATAATAATCTTTACCAACAGAATCAGTAGAAGGTCTTCCGTTGGAAACGGAAGCCCTTTTAAAATCCCCCATCCTCCCCCCTCCCCCTCAAAAAAAAGAAACCCCAAGAAAACAAACATATAACTTGTTCCTGTTACCAAAACAACTGACACAGTTTATTTTTTTTCTTTACATCAACTTAGAAGAATGGGTGGACTTAACCCCCTATTTTGGATCTTTTTGCACTCCTTCTCCAAGCTGTAAATGAAGTGAACCCAAATATATTACAAGCAATGGAAAAACTACTTATACTTGGTTATTTTGGGTGAAACATTTAAAAAAAAATCAATGCCCTGTTGCCATGTATCAAAATTGAAGCAACGGTACATAAGTGTCGTCTTCCGGAATTTGGGATGTACCCGGAGTGGGTTTTAGGTCACATAATCAATATTTATAGAAGGCAGGGCTACCGATCCGCGTCATTGTTGATACCTCTCTCTCTATCCTCCTCTCTCTCTCTCCAAAAATTCGAATACGTGTTAAGCATTTTACAGCGATGTCAAAATGAAATTATTTAAAAAGTTTGGTGACACACAAAATTAAAACAAAATGTAATTTGCAGCGGCAACCAAACACGCTCAAAGATATGATTTACAACGAGGTCAGGTAGAAGAATACAATGTCACGAGTACACTCGCAGGTGGACATCACGTAAAATTTTGTAATAGTTAACAGGTAAATCGCAGTCATACCAACAATGGAAGCGAGAAGTTTGTTTTCAACATGTTTTTTGTTAAATGAGAGCACATTTGTCGGCACTTCTTTTAATATAACATTATTTTGTCCAAAATACAACTATAGTTTTCTTAAGAACAGCCGACAAACATGCGCTGACTATGTATTCGGACGATGAAAAATGCGTACCCTATTATCTATTGATCATATTCAAGAAATCTCCAGGCACCATGCCTTCGATATTTACTAGTATTAAGTTTACCCAGAAAAGAGCGTTTCATATTCCCATCTGTACCATGAATACACGGTTGAGATTTCGGGGCTTATATGATGGGGAAAAAAATAAATATTTTATGAAACTTAAATATACGGCAATTTTTCTGGCCAGTTAAGTCCACCCATTCGTTCATAAAGTTTTAAATACAAGAAATAGTTTTGTGTAAGAAGATGCCTACCTTAAAAACTGATTTCTACTTAAAATACCTACAAATGGAAGCCCAATTTTTTCATCATTACATGAAATATGAACAAATCGATTCATATTACATCTATTCAAATTCTTTTGATAAAGCCGCCTGTCCGGTTAAAGCATCTCCTCTTGATTCGGGAAGTCAGGAGTTAATCCTTATCTCATGGGTTCGAATCCCACTGTGGGACTCAAAGGGACGTGGACACAGTTTCAAATGAATTTTTAAAACCAATTTCAATGTTACAAATCCTAAATAATCATCTAATGATCAGCAAAAATTTGAACATCATTTATTGATTAACATAAACAAACGAGATACAGAATTAAAGTTCTGCAGAATGTAAACAAGGTTAGTGCCTTGTTTTTGTTTACATGTAGAAAATATATTGATAACAAAATGAAATTCAGCAAATCACTAGAAACTTTATAATAGTAATTAGAATTAACTTCTTTATTGAACTTATTTGCTTTAACCGATCAAATATTAATATATAAATTTATGTAAACAAAACATGACACGAACTCTGTTTACATTACAAAGGATTGGAGCTCTAAATCTGTCTTGTATCTCAACAACTTAAGTTCAAATTTTTTATGATCATTAGAAAGACCCTAGTTAAATATTTTTTTTTAGCTAAACTGTGTCTATGCCCCTTTAAAGCGCTGCATTTCATTTCCGGATATATGCATAGCATTTCCGACATTTTTTTTATTTCATTTCCGACATTTTATGTTTTCATTTCCGACATAATTTTCTTTTCATTTCCGGAATTTACCTGTGCGGCAATTCAATGTTTTCTAAGTAAAAGAAATATATTTATAAAAGTTACGATAAACACGTTGGTTTGTTTACGGAAGTTGGGGGGGTGGCTGTATCGAAGATCGATTAGTTTAAGATTTCGCGGTTCTGTAGGTTAAAATCATGCTAGGCATGTATATTGTCGTATTGGGTTGTATTGGAAAAAGAGCACCAAAGACCCAGATTTTGACATCATTTCCTGGTTGAACAAGATGAAGCAGAGTAATAAATGGGTAGGCTTTACCTGATTGGCTGAATTGAGGTATGTAAATATCTTCATTTTAAAGTAAAAATATTAATGTTTGAAATAAATGATGGAATGTGGGAATATTACAAAAATTCTAGAAATACCAGGGGAGATTGTAGGAGTGGGGATTGATATTTTTGGCAGGGTGTCATTTACTGCCGATCTCTGTAAGTTCTAAATAACTGCAAATTTGACCTATAAACGCCGCGGAACGGTATATTTTTTTTCGTGTTTTTAATAAGTGCTTAGAACGAACTTTCAAATAATACCAGTGATTTGTTTGAAAGGGAATTAGTAAATTACTTGGAAGGCAAAAGGTTTGTATAGAGTTCTATGGGAAATTAATTGGTACTCTTTTCCCTATAGAGACCCCATTTTTTAATAAGTAAAGTGAAGTGAAAGTCATGAAAAGTTATTTTTAGCAATTTATTTGAATATTGAAGACATTTTAGAGAAAAATTAGAAAAATTTGAATTATTTATCTGTGGAATTAGGGTAAGAGGTGATTTTGGGTCTTTTGTAGAGTTTGGGGGGGGGGGGGTTTACAGAGGATTGAAATTGGTAAAACAATGTGTAGTTGACTTGGCCATAGGAGAAAGGAAAGTTAAGAAAATTATAGATTGATCTTATAATAAATGTTTGTATGTATTCATAAATTTATGTATGTATTTTACATGTACATGAATTGTGTATTTATATGTTTTGCTATATATGTGTACTTTTGGAAGTGTAGGAGGTTGTCCTGGTGTTAGTTTTTGTTTTGTTTCTTATAGATCTGCACGTTTGGTATCTTTTCGAATAATTTATTCGGCCCTTAAAAGTGCTTTTCGTGGTGTTCATGTGAAAAGAGGTCATTTTCTGTCTTACTATCATGTCGGTAGTGTATGTGATCCTCTGGATTCCTCCCTTTGACTGGGGGGGGATAGTTTGAGTTTGGTTGTTTCTATATTTAGCTACACAAAGGTATGTGTTTTCCCTCTTTTTGCTCTTTGTAGTTCCATCAGGGTGACTCTCTGCAACTCATTTTCTACGCTTTAGTTTTTGTACTTAGAGTTCTTCCCTTAACTAGAAAAATATGAAAATTTAAAAAGATATAATCTTAATTATTGTGACCTTAGGCTTCTGATTTTGTTTTCTTGAATTATTGGAATGGCATTAATGAATGTATCACATTTGACTTTTCTAAATTTACATGTAATTACATGTAAAATTAAAAAAACATGTATTCCACCCTTGACGAATCCATTTTTTAAACATTCGGCCATGTAGAAGATATGTAATTTGGTAATTTTTCAGAAAACTTAAAAAATATTGCTGTTTTCTTTATGATTTATGCTTAATTTGACTAACTTTATTGCTTTATTTTCATTTAAAGACTATAGAGGACTTTCATATTTCAGCTTCCTGGACCCGGGAGAGCTTGGTATCTGATGGCGGGGGGCTTTTTCTCTATAAAAGAAGAAGATGGAGACTCGCTACCCACCCATATATTTTTTGGAAATTTTTGTAATTGCAGGTAAATTTTTCATTTATCAACTTTTCAGTCTTATTGTGGTGTACATTTTGGGGTTTTAATAATTATTGCATTTCTTAATTTTTTACAAAATAATCTGAATTACTCTTTTTAAAGATGAAATTCAAAATGTAGATTATGGTTGTACTGTATAAGACTATCAGACACTGCACTTTGATTTGTTATAAAATTTAATTTTCTCTTTTCTAATTAATTGTAAACAAATATAATAGGGGGGCCCGCATTTCTCTAAGTGTCTTTCACTGGGGGGGGGGGGGAAAATTTTTTGTATATACTTAAAAAATGGGTTAGATAAGAATCATTTAGTATATCAGAGTCTCAAACAATTTACTTTTCATAAGCATAAGAAAATTTCTATATAGTCTTTTTAAAACCTTTTAATTTTGCTTAATTAAGTATGATTTATCAAATTTTGGACCTTTTTCTTTATTCTGGGTAGATTCCACCCCTATAAAAAATTGAAAAATTATGACTTTATTTTTTTTAACATCAAAAAACAAAATCATGTTATTTTATAAATATTTTATTCATTACAGTGACAACTGTATCCAGATTTCATCACAGGAATGAAAGTTTTTCACTCTTTGGAAAAGCACCTGCAGCAGGGAGGGGACATTCATTAAGATGGCCACAGATTCTAAGACACTGAAGTGACAGGCCTCAAATTTCATACATGTATATTGGTAAGATAGGGTCTTTGAAAATTACGAAATTGAAAATTTTGGGGTAGGTAAATATGTAAGTATAGGAAAAAGTACCAAAGACCCAGATTTTGAATCATTTCCTGGGTTAACAAATAACGGAAAAATGGGGGGCTTTTCCTGATTGGCTGAATTGAGGTATGTAAATATCTTATTTTTAAAAAAATTAATGTTTGAAATAAATATGGAATGTGGGAATATTACAAAAAATTTTAAAAAACCGGGGAGATTGTAGGAGTGGGGATTGATATTTTTGGCAGGGGGTATTTACGCCGATCTCTGTAAGTTTAAATAACTGCAAATTTGACCTATAAACGCCGCGGAACGGTATATTTTTTTTCGTGTTTTTAAAAGAACTTTTAAATAATACCCGTGATTTGTTTGAAAGGGAATTAGTAAATTACTTGGAAGGCAAAAGGTTTGTATAGAGTTCTATGGGAAATTAATTGGTATCTTTTCCCAATTAAGGGGGCCCCTAAGTCATTCGAAGTTTCGCTGCTTTAAGTGCAACATACCAGTACTAATGTCAAAGCAAAACGATTTTTTGGGAGTATCGGCAATTTTCGATGAAGATTCCTTGCTGAATGACATTCCTTCTTCTGTCCATAAGGATTCTACGCAGTTTTTTGGACCCCCTTCTTTTTCCGCAGACAGAAAACCCTCGTCAGACCTGGCCGACACGTTTAATCTATTAAGACTTATTTAGACTCAAAGCTCAACACTCTGAAGGAAGAACTTCTTGCGGGTAACGATTTTGACGATTTGGCTAAGAAACTCAAGAAATACGTTTCTGTGTCCTTTAAACACGAAGGAAACAAATTCAATTTGAATTCAATTATGAAATTCTGAACGATTTATCTAAAGTACAGAAAAAGTTGTCAGTTAAAGATTCTGCTTTTTCTCCCATTATTTCTTCTGTTATTAACAAGAGAAACAAGCTCATTCGTATAGCAGATAAATCACCAGCGGGTTGGACCACTGTAAGAGAATACGAGAGTGATGACCTCGCATCTAATTCGGACGACGAAAAACGTTTGCGACAGGCAGAGAATAGGGCGCTCCGGATACTCAGAGAGGAACGAAGATTCAAGCCTTATCAAGTAGATTTTTTAAAAATTACCTGTTTATGGCAAAGGTTTTAAAAGGAAACTTAGCTAAACATGTTGAATATGGAAAAGTATTGTTGCTAGCGATTTTGTTTTTGATACCATTAATAACGGTTATGTATTCCTTTTTCAGACGGCACCATCTCCAATGAAGTTCAAGAATAATAAGTAGCTCTTGAAAATGTTGAATTTGTAATGTTCATTTCAGATCTTTTAGAATCCGGCTGCATTGAAAATTTTTTCCAGCCTTTTGTTGTTACCCACTTAGTGTTGCAGTTAACAAAGGTTCGGGAAAAAGAGGCTAATTTTAGATTTGAGCGAATTGAATAAATTTGTAGATAAAAAGAAAGTAAAGTTTGAAGATTGGAATGTCGCTTTAAATTTTTTTCCCAAAAAAGAATGTTTTTTTTTTAAATTATTTAAAATCAGGATACCATCATATTGATTTATGTAGAAAACAGCTGACATATTTTTCGTTTTGTTGGAATGACCAGTTTTATTGCTTCAATGTTTTAGCGTTCGGTTTGACTTTGAACAGCCCCTTATATTTTTACGAAGTCCCTTTAGACCATTGGTGAAACACTGGAGGAACCATGGTATTGACATTGTTCTTTATCTTGATGATGGGTTCGGTTTTGGTAACAATTACGAAAATTGTTTGAAAGCTTCGAATTTTGTTCGTAATTCTCTTGTTCAAGCACGTTATTAATCAATGTTAAAAAGTCAATATTTCAGCCCAAACAGACTATGGAGTGGCTTGGCTTGATATGGGATTCCAAGACAGCATCTTTAATATCCCGGAAAAGAAGAATAGGGACGCTTAAGATTCTTTGAAATTTATAATGAATACTTTTCCTTTGATTACAGCCGAAACTCCCGGTTTGCGGTCAGATTATTTCGATGTCACCTTTTTACGGAAATGTTTGTAGTTTGATGACAAGACATATTTTTTTAGCAGTGGAGAGCAGAGTCATTGGGAAAAATTTTAAAAATTTTGAATTTCCAGACATCGTCAAAACAAAACGAAATTTTGGTCACAAAATTTTTTTAAAGTTAAATCTTAGGCGTTTAATTCAAAATTTTCCTTTTTACTATAGCGTTTTCAGATGCTAGCAATGTTGCTGCTGGTGCTTACACTGTTGAAATGAACGAAAATGTTTTCCATCATGTTTGGTCAGAAGCTGAATCTTTGATGAGTTCAACTTGGAGAGAGCTTGGGCAATTCAATTAAAAATAAATAACAAGTTTATAAACTTCAAAATTTAAAATGGTGACGTGATCAAATCCGTGAAGGCCGAAGGCCTTCTCAGAAGATTTGATCACGTACCGACCTACTATAATTCCCACTGAAGTTTATAAACTTGTCAATTATTACTTATATATACATTTGAGACAGACAATTAAAATTTTTCGATTTTAAATTATTGCACTAACCGTCCGTGAGATTTTAAAGATGACGTGGTTAAATCGGCTTGTATGGCGGTTCGCTTCGAATTCATTAGGCTAAGGAATCTATTTTGAAGGGAATATTTTGTGAAAGGCTACTTGTGATCAGTGATAGTGAAAATTGTTGTCTGGGAATATTTTTTTCGTGAAAAGTGATAATCGATGCTGAAAAGACACAGAAAACACGTCCGAAGTTTGATGATAAAAAGTTGGAGGAATTTCGGTCGCCGGAAAGGGATTGGTGGATCCGATGGATTAGACACTAGTCCGAGCCAGTTAATTTGCAATTTGATCAAAAACATTCTACGATTTCAGTAACTAAAGGCAATTTATGTAAAACACTGATAAACACGGAGACATGGCCAGCTTTACACTGAACTACGAAAACCCCGAGGTGTTTCAGATGTTCATGGCATGGTTGCAATGATATTTTTCAACAGATTTACAATTTATCGTGAGTAAATTTTAAAAGAAAAAAAATAAGAGTTTATGTTGAAAATTTAACCAAAGGCTACCCAAAAAATAAGGATGAATGTTAGAGACTGTGCAATTAACAAAAGTGAAGAAAAATGTAAACAAACGCTAGCCTAGTTTGTCTATTACACAGGTTTATTCATAGACAAAAACTGTGTGAAAATTTGTTTACATTGTAAATAAAATAATTATCATTTTATTTGGTTTTTGTTCATTTTTATACATGAAAAGCAAGTAGAGCAGGTTATTTCATAATTTATGTATCGGTAGATATTATTGCGCCGTGATTAGGTCACGTATTGACCTCTCCCTTTAAAACTTCATACAGAATTGAAGATATTTTCTTTTGTATGTTTATATAATGGAGAGATACCACAAATGTATATATTTAGCTTTATTTTCTTTTTCCAGTTCACTCCAAGGCAAATCTGTGCGGTGGACACGACAACCAAAACTGCGTAAAATTGTCCAGAGAGGCAGTACAAAAATTCATTTACATGATCTAGCATTTAGTACATTTTCTATTTGTGCAGAATCTGGTATTTCTTTGAATTTAGTTTGGATTCCAAGAGAGCTGAATAAAAAACCCATTACATTTCTTATGTTATTGATTTTGATGATTGGCAAACTAACACAGATTTTTTTTAATTTAAATTTAAAGTGGGGTCCACATACGGTGAATTTGCTAATGCCCAAAATACCAAATTACAGAGATTCAATTCTTTATTTTAGTGTCCTACTACAGAGGCTGTAGAGTTTTTTTGAAAAACTGGAAATTCGAAAATAATTGGCCAGTTCCACCCATCTATTTGGTTTTAGCAATTAAGCATTTAAAATTATGTAGAGCTAGTGGTACGTTAATCGTTCCAAAATGGCCATCATCTCCTTTTGGACTATGTTGTTTGGTCAAAATATGACATTCAAGAATTTTGTGATTGATGTACTAGAATTTGAGCCACATCAAAATGTGTTTTGTCATGGTATGAATAATAAAAGCCTTTATGGCTCAAGTTATTTAATTCTAGAGTACTGGCTGTGAGGATTTGCTGTGAAACAGTTTAACTGGGCCCCTTTTAAGGTCTTAAAGAAACTGGCAAGGGTTTAAAAGATTAATTTGTTTAGCATGGCCCTTTCAAGAACTGTCTTGATGAAGATGGCAAGGTTAAAAGTGATAATTGTGACTGAAATTTTTGTACAGATGATTTTTTGATGTAGACACGGCCCTTTTAAAACTTTTTCTTGATGAAACTACAAGGTCAAAGTTATATGTATATAAATTTTGTTGATACAAGTATCGCATTATATGCACAGTAATGAACATATTAAAAAAAAAAAAAAACGGTTATTATTTTTATTTTTTTGGACAAGGCCATGTTTAATTTGGCGAGGTCCTGCTGATTAAGTTATCATGCTTTATATACAGCATTATGAGAATACTGTAGGTTTAATTTACTGGTTTTGTAGGACAAGGCCTTGTTTGGGAGGTCCTGATATTCTAATAATTGGTATTTTAGTATTATTTTTCTTTTTTTAAATTTATCATTTTTGCAGATATCTTTAAATGGGCAAATGGGAATCTTCCTGGAAATGTGTGAAACCACAGTTAAAAAAACTAGCTGACAAACTCCCTTCTTTTGTGAAAAATCAAAGGCGGATAATGCTAAAAAACAATTTCAGCTGCATTCAACAGATTCTGTAAGTGGTGTTCTAGTTATCCTCCATTCCTGCTTCAGATTATAATATTTCATTGTACTTGGTCAAACTTGTGAAACTTGTAATTCAGTGAATACAATCGATGAAGCGTTTTATGCTTTTCTGGGCACATAAACTATCTGGGTACCCCAACCGTGTTCCTCGGATCTCACAATTCTCACCAGGGAAGGATGTCACAGATCAATTGGTCACTGATCTAACAACAAAAAAGAACCTATTACACCTGAAATTCTTAAAAGCATATGTGTATTGCATGGGAAGGAAACGTGTAACTTTTAACCTTAGAATCGCATGTATGTGTATTTTAATTTCACAGGTTTTTTTAGGTTTTCAGAATAAGTTAATATTAGAATGTGTACATTTTCATTATCACATGGCTTCGAGGGTGACATACCAGAATTTTCCCCCCAGGTGACAGGAAAGCCCTGGAGTGTTTTGTCACGAAACATAGGGGGATATAACACTCCAGGGCTTTCCTGTCAACAGGGGCAAATATTCCGATAGTGCCCCAGGCTTGTGGTATATGTTATATGACATTTTTAAAACTAAAAAAAAAAATTTAAAACATTTAAAATCGTTGAAATTTTCACAAATAATCCAGAAATGCTTTTTTTACTTTTAACCCCCATTGTTTACATTTGCTTAGCAACCGACGTCATAACATCTCGAACCCGAGCTAAAATGCTTAACGTAACAACACGTGAACGTGATCGAAAGGATGACATAACTGTTTCCGGGGAGGGTTGACTAACTGTTTCCGGGGCATAACTGTTTCCGGTGTGACTCGGCATTTTTCAGGGTTTTTAGCGAAACTTATTACATTTGTGATATAATAGGAAAACTTATTCAAAAATGTTATAAACCTTTTTGATGATCATATGACAATTTTTATACAAAAAAATAAGATGATCGTTATATGAAAGGAAGTACCGTGTACATATCAGGTACTGGCGTGTTTCATGTCCTATTATTATCACGAAAAAAATTTGAGAAAGCCAAGAGTTCACCTGGTTCAAATGAGTTTTTTTTTCGTTTATAAATTTTTGTAAAAAAATAGGTATGTTTCCTTAATAGGACATAAAAGTTTGTCATATACCCGAGCCAGGAATTTTTTTTGTCTGGGTTAATTTATTGGGTTAGATAAGAGCAAATTTGGTTTGCATAGCCTTCGTGCAGGCGGTGCCACTGCAACCGCTAATTCTAATTTTTACAGACTTTTCAAAAAGCATGGCAGATGGCGATCAGATTCAGCTAAAGATGGTTATGGAAAGAAAATTTACAGCAGAAATTATTTGTTACAAAAAGTCTCGGGATTTAGGGGGGGGGGTGTTTTTTGAGAAACAACTTTTTAAACTTTTTTTTTATCGTCAATAGTTGTTGCACTCGCGCATGCGAGCTCATCCTTTTTGGGTTTGAGTTTTTTTTTATAAATAATTTATGTTGTTTTTAACTGGGGAATTTAGAACATAAATATATTTTTAAAAGTTACGGTAAACACGTTGGGTTTTTTAACGGGAATTTTCAAGGGGGCGTGGCTGTATCGAAGATCGATTGGTTTAAGATTTCGCGGTTCTGTAGGTTAAAATCATGCTAGGCTGTTATTGTGTATTGGGTTGTATTAAGGGGCTTTTAAGTCATTCAAATTTGCTGCTTTAAGTGCAACAGACTCCCCCCCCCCCCCACCCCTCCCCAATTATTATTTTGAATGGTTTTTCTTTTTATGAATGTGTTCATTAAATTATCGTTTCTCTTTTTTAGAACGGGATATTACTTGTATGTGACGAAGATTTATTTATGTTATCATGATTGTAAAATTAAAAAGCTGTTGCACTCGCGCATGCAGCTATCCTATATATTGGGTTTGGGTTTTTTTTTATGAATAATTTATGTTCGTTTGAACTGGTGAATGTAGAACATAAAACGGGATTTAAAAATATTTACATTATACCAAAATATTAATTAAAAAAAATGAAAAAAAAAAAATCTATACATAAATACATGCAAATAGCACTAATTATAAGTCTAGGTAAAAATGTTCAATGAGCATAAAACTTTTTCACTACATTCAATGTCCACTAAATTAAATGTCAGTGACACCCCATACAAGTTTATGTCCAATACTATATATTTACAAAAATTTGGATTTCAAAGACTCATTTATGATTTATTCCTTTAAATTTTTCATAAGTAAAGTTATAAAATCTGTTACTATAGATACTACATATGTATTTGAAAAATGTTGGAAATGAAAACAGAAAAAAAAAATGTCGGAAATTAAAGCTAAAAAATGTCAGAAATGAAAAATTGATTTTCCCAAAAAATTCCCGGGAAAATGAAATGCAGTCCTTTACAGACTGGTCATACAGATGAGATTAGCCCTTTTAAATGAGACCGTATTTAAACCGATGTCCCCTTTTATGGGGCGAGAACAAAAACATCCCTCACTGCTAATATCCCTACATATACATTTATAGACATACATAAATAAATGCAATTACTAAATATTAAAATTTTCTAGTTTATAATTAATTAATATATGATGACCTGTTTTTAAAAATAATTGATGGATATGTAGGAAGCACAGTTTTGGCATTGTTACCCCCTTAGCCCCCAAAAAAGTAAAAAAAATATTCAGTATATTGATTTATTGTTATTACATACAGATGGATCAACAAAGTGACCCTGTCCTTATTCGCCGTCGTTAAAGTGAGCATGTCAGCATTTTAAGCCCCAGGATTCTAAGTAGAGGGCCAAACAGGCATGTAATTATATGCGTGTAAATTTGTACCATCGTAAAACATTCTGTCAATTAATTGGAGCATGTTAAAAAAGTACACAATACATAAGTAACATAAACTATAACAAGCAACAAAGTAGGATCACAGATATGTATACTAATAAGAATATAAAATACGTGTATATTCAAACAAACAAGTAATATTTTTTAATACTTTGATCTAAGGGGTATTAATTTACAATTCGAAAGCAAAATGAAATACACATATCAACACAACAACAAAGGTCATGCTAATCTGTGATTTAAAAATATGCAATCGTGAATGGACATATTTCCCCTTTTTGTCCGACACTTCCATCAAATTTAACTTTTGCAGCTACTCTAAAATAGGTACAAGCAGTATAGGATTCACATTCACTTAAAAAGTCTCCCCCAATCTCCATTCTTATAAGATTAAGTAAAACAAGCAATTCTTTAAACTCCCAAAAACCTACAAGCTCCTAATCTGTAGCTCCTTATTACGGTTGATTACTGTTTCTACTTCTTGGACATTTATTTGATTGTCTCTAAACCTGTTTGGATTTTAACAATTCTATAACATTATACTTTCATGTAAATTAATTGATTTTGATTAAATGCTATATACATTTGTTAAAAGCCTATTATCCGATTAACGAAGAAGCCGTTATCACCAGCGAAGCAACGGTAAATTCACTACGGGTGACATTCCATAAAAAAAGCACTGCCCCCGAAATTTATATGCACAAATCGATCTGTCATTGAATTTTTTGGGTC
>NW_026941229.1:0-12795 GCF_032062105.1 Saccostrea cuccullata
GGCGGGATGTGCACTCAAGTACACACTTGCAAATATGAGCATAAGGTCAGTCCATTGCTCAATATTTTCTACCTTTTTGGGGTTGGCATCTTTATAAAGTATCTCACCCATACTATTCATAACTAATTTCTTTTCATCAGACCCTGATTTTGGTGTTACCAATGTGGCCAAATCAATATACTGCCCACTAATAATACGTTGTCTGACTGTGCTAGAAACATTCATACCAATCATATGTATTGATGGGACAGGAGCAGGGGTGGTGCCAACATCTGTTGGAGTTGAGACTGTTGCTCCAGAGGTGGTTGGTGCAAAGCATGGCCCTGCACTTCTTGTCAACATGGGTTGCGCTTTCGCCACAACAGAAGTTGATGGAGCCTGGGTCGGTGGTATTGGTACTGGACATCCTGCCGACGCCGTCGACGAGTACGTCTGGGAATTCACAGACACTGTAGCCTGACTACCACTTGGCTGCTGTGTGGCAGTCGCTGATGGTTGAGCGATTCTTGTGCTTGAGCTCTTGTGGCATCGTGTTCAAAAAGAAAGAAAAATAATTATTTATTTTTATACATATATATTATTTTGATATTTGTAAGAAAAGAAATCTTAATTAATTATCTCCTCATTCTCACATGGTTATTTCTTTTTATAAAGTTAGCCTAATTTTTTTTTTTTTTTTTATCTCCCCTTGTTATAGAAATCTGAAACTTGTTGGATCAATTTATAAAACAAAGAAAAATTAATTAAGCCAAGGCAATATGATATAAATCCTAACGATCAAGATAATTGACTTAATAATCATTATCTTATCACATACTTACATCATATAATCTGTTTTAATGAAAACTTATATAGATACAAGTGGTCGGCTAATAAGACACTGGCCAACATAGATGCTAGAAAAAATTATCATTATAAAATCAAGGATCATCGGGAAATAATGAATAAATACTCCTAAATTGATTGCAGCAAACAACTACCAATTAAATAACAAAACCATCCATATGTATTATACCCATTAACTATTTTTCTAAATATCTAAATTTGCAAAAAAAAAATTATCCTTTAAAATTGCACCAACCTCATTCATATAAGTCTGTGAATGAAAAGGGATTAACGGAAGTTGACTCAGGGGGAATAACTCAAATTGATTATAGGGATTATGGGCGGATCTATGGATTTTATAATATGGGAAATTAACACTTTCTTCGATAAAAGCCTCCAATTCGAATAGAATTGGATGTGATAATATACTGTATACAGGGTTATTTTTCGCCCCGTGTTATTTTTGCCCTTTCACATTTGGAAAGAAGTTTGCCCGGGCATTTTAAAATTGCTCAGAAAGATTTTTTTAAGATATTATACTATTTTAATACTATAAACCTAATGTATATTAGTTTTGTGTATCTTTTTCCTTCTTTTGAATTTTTTTCCAACCAATATAGAGGAATGTGTCAAATAAGAATAATAGATGTCCTCAAAATAGAAAATTTATTTTATATTAAAACTTAGCTCTTTACCTTTCTCTTTGAAAGTCTTGATGTTAACATCATCTACAGGTAAATATATGCAAGAGCTGTCTGTAAAAGGTGGGATATCTTCATTTGTTGTTCCTTGGTGACAATAGCTGTGAGAAAACAAGCTAAATCTGAGATGCTGCTGTAGAGTCTGTGTTTTTTTTTCCTCTTGCTCATTTGACTCCTGTTTAAAGGAGATTTATGAATTTGCAGTTGTTGGAAGAATAAGACATATAATCATGGGAATATAAAAATATTTGATCAATGTGAATTACTATGTAAAATTTTCCCTAGGAGGTAGTGGGTATTAATGCTTGTGGCCTAGTCATACTTTTGGAGTTAGACAAGAGTTGTGGAGTGTGTATATTAGCAAGGTCCAGGGATTAAACTACAAGCTTTAACAAATTTTAACTATCAGTAATAGTAATTTAAAAAAACATATTTGACAACATTAATTAGTGTTATTTCAAGTATACAACCTGTAAGAATTAGGTAAATAATATGGAGTCTGATAAATTTTAAATGTCTAAATATGTTTACTAGTATGTGGTTCTACATAATTATATTGTGCAAGATGCACTCACACTTTGACCCTTTATAATTGCAACAATATACTTAATTAAATGTACATGATTGTATAATTAAGTAAAAACTAAAAGGAGAGATTTCAGAAAATAAAAAACACATTAGGTAAGGGATAAGATAATGAATTATGTACAATTAAATAGGGCAACAAAGAACCTTTAGACAGTATCCATACATCATAGTGAGCCCATTTAGCTCTAAACAAAGTACTCAATAATGAACATATTAAATAAACTTATTCAGAAATTCACCTGAAGTAAATTTCTTTTGCTATGTCTGGCATTGCGGGCAGTCTCCGACTTCGACTTTGGCTTTATTTTATATTTAAATAAAGTTGGACGATAGTTCTCATCTGCAGGGTCGTCACTGTGCCATGATTCCACAAAATGTTCGGAACAAACCCTGCTGTACTCATTTGGAGACCAGTTATCTCTATTGATGGCCCTAATCCAAGCTGCTCTCTTCTTCCTGTCTTTAGGGAAGCGAAAAAAACTCACACCTTTCTCTTTGGTTTTACTTCCTTGTCTGTTAGAACATTTAAAAACGACGCATTGTATTACCATTGTTTACGTTGCTAATGTAAACTCTGGAATGCCGTCCGGAAACATTTATACGCATGCGCTAAAAACAGGACCGCAGTTAACGTGAAAAGGCTTATTATGTTCCCCAAACAAATTTGGGAACATTTGTTTTACTCGGTTTCTTATTATTATTATTATGTTCCCCAAACGAAGTTGGGGAACATATTGTTTTTACTCTGTTTCTTATTATTATTATTTTTCTTCTTCCTGGGCACTTATTTGTCCGCGAATGATCTCGTAAACTACACATCCAAATAAGGTGAAATGTTTTTAGGGTCAGAAGACATGTTATGTAGATTTGCGGAACGAAGGTCATTTTGCGCGCACGTGCTTGCAAGTGCGCGCACGTGCAACACGTGAATGACCAATATAATTTATATTGCCGTAACTTTTCTAATTTTTGATGAAATGTTTTGAAACTCATAATGTAAGGATGTATTAGTAGTATAAACAAGATGACGTGGTCAAAATGGCAAGATCTCACGCGCATGCACGTGCGCTACGCTCTCATTGGCTCAAACTAAAGTCTCAATATCTTTCTTGTTTTTCGATGAAATCCTTTGAAATTTTGAACATAGCCATGCATAAGGATATCCTACAAATTGACATATAGCAATTATCATGAAATCACGTGCATGCACGTGCGCTGCAATCTGATTGGCTGAAATTTTATATAGCTATAACTCCCTTGGTTTTCAACCAAACAGGATGGGATTTGGAACATAGATATATATAATGGACTTCTACAAGAAGGTATGGTCACCATGCACATGCATACACTTGCGTGTACTTATGCTACAATCTGATTGGCTGAAACTTTAAACAGCTATAACTCCCTTGGTTTTCAATCAAACAGGTTGGGATTTGGAACAAAGATAGATATAATGGACTTCTGTGAGAAGGTATGGTCACCCTGCACATACATACACGTGCGTGTACGTGCGCTTCAATCTGATTGGCTGAAACTTTAAACAGCTATAACTCCCTTGGTTTTAAACCAAACGGGGTGGGATTTAGAACATAGATAGATGTAATGGACTTCTACGAGAAGGTATGGTCACCATGCTCATGTATGCACGTGCGTGTACGTGAAATGGGTAAAATCAAAAATACACTTGAATGAGCGGTTTTTTTTTTTTATACTTTTGGATTAAATACTTTAATATTTAGCATATAGAAATATATAGATTGTGTAGAGAATATGATATGGTCATTACGCTCATGCATTAACATGTGCAAGTGTGCAATGATAAAATTTTAATGAACATAGTACACTTCTGTGTAAACGTTGTTAAAGTCTCAAATGCATAAAGTTTGTCTTATTTAATTACGCTTACAGGGAATATGACTATAATAGGGAGTTGGGGAGCGTTTGGTACATCTGTAACGGTCCCCGTTACAATTAGCACTAGTTATTACGTTCCCCAACGAAGTTGGGGAACATATTGTTTTTACTCTGTTTTTTATTATTATTATTCTTATTTTTCTTCCTGGGAAAATTTTGTCCCGCGAGTGATCTTGTAAACTACACATCAGACTAAGGTGAAATGTTTTTAGGGTCAGTAGACATGTAATGTAGATTTGAACGAAGGTCATTTTGCGCGCACGTGCTTGCAAGAGCGCGCACGTGCAACATGATAAATGACCGATTACATTGATACAGATGTAACTTTTTAAATTTTTGATGAAATGCTTTAGAACTCATATATAAGGATACATTAGAAGTATAGACAATATGACATGGTCAAAATAGCAAGATCTCACGCGCATGCAAGTGCGCTGCACTCTGATTGGCTGAAACAAAAATCTCAATATCTTTTTTGTCTTTTGACGAAATGCTTTGAAATTTTGATTATAGCCATGCATTAGGATATCCTACAATATGATATATAGCAATTATCATGAAAACACGTGCATGCACGTGCGCTGCAATCTGATTGGCTGAAACTTTAAATAGCTATAACTCATTTGGATTTCAACCAAAGAGGATGAGATTTGAAACATAGATAGATATTATGAACTACTACAAGAAGGTATGGGCACCATGCATATGGATACACGTGCATGTACGTGCGCTGCAATCTGATTGGCTGAAACTTTAAACAGCTATAACTCCCTCTGGTTTCCAACCAAACAGGATGGGATTTGGAACATAGATAGATATAATGGACTACTACAAGAAAAGGTATGGTCACCATGCACATGCGCACGTGCGTGTACGTGCGCTGCAATCTAATTGGCTGAAACTTTTAACAGGTATAACGCCCTTGGTTTTCAACCATATGGGGTTTAGAACATAGATAGATGTAATGATCTTCTACAAGAAGGTATGGTCATCGTGCTCATGTATGCACGTGCGTGCACGTGAAATGAACAAAATCAAAAATACACTTGAATGAGCGTATTTTTATTACTTTTGGATTAAATACTTTAATTTGTAGTTTATTAAAATATATGGATTGTGTAGACAAAATGATATGGTCGTTACGCACAGGCATTCGCATGCGGACGCATGCAATGCTTAAATTTGAATGAACTTCGTACACTTCCAGGTAAATGTTGAAGTCTCAAAAACATAGAGTTTGTCTTATTTAATGAAGCTTACAGGTAATATGGCACAAAAAGAGAGTTGGGGAGCGTTTGGGTACATCTGTAACGGTCCCCGTTACAATTAGCACTAGTTATTATTATTATTATTATTCTTTTTTCTTCTTATTTCTTCTCCGGTACTTTTTTGTCCGCGAGTGTTCTCAGAAACTGTTCACCCAACTGAGCTAAAACCTTTTTAGGGTTAATAGGTGTGTAGTGTAGGTGTGCGGAACGAAGGTCATTTTGCGCGCATACGCGTGCACGTGCGTGCGCGTGATATGAGTGAAATGACTGATATACTTAATATAGCTATAACTTTTACATTTTTTAATGAATTGACTTGAAACTCATTATATAATGATATATTAATAGTGTAGATGATGTGACACTGTCAAATTAGCACGAACTCACGTGCATGCACGTGCGCTTCGCTCTGATTGGCTGAAACAAAAATCTCAATATCTTTTCTGTTTTTTGACGAAATGCTTTGAAATTTAAGACATAGGCATACTTTAGGATGTCCTACAATATGATATATAACAATTGTCATGAAAGCAAGCGCATGCACGTGCGCTGCAATCTGATTGGCTGAAACTTTAAAAGGCTATAACTCCCTTGTTTTTCAACCAAACAGGATGGGATTCAGAACATAGATAGACATTATGGACTCCTACAAAAGATTATGGTCATCATGCACATGCATGCACGTGCATGAACGTGCTCTTTGCTTTGATTGGCTGAAACAAAATTCTCAATATCTTTATTGTTTTTTGACGAAATGCTTTGAAATTTAAATCATAGGCATGCTTTAGGATGTCCTACAAAATGATATATAATAATTTTCATGAAATCACGCGCATTCACGTGCGCTGCAATCTGCTTGGCTGAAACTTTAAATGGCTATAATTCCCTTATTATGCAATCAAAATGAATGGGATTCGGAACATAGATAGACATTATGGACTCCTACAAAAGGGTATGATCATCATGCACATGCATGCACGTGCGTGCACGTGAAATGAGTAGAATTACAAATACACTGGATTAAACATATTTTTAAATACTTTTGGATTAAATGCTGTAATATTTAGTATATTAAAATATACGAATAGTGTAGACAAGATGATATGGTCATTACGCACATGCATTTAAATGCGCATGCGTGCAATGCTGAATTTGAATAAACTTGATATACTTCTGGGTAAATATTGTTAAAGTCTAAAATGCATAGTGTTTGTCTTATTTAATGAAGCTTACAGAGAATATGGCACAAAAGGTAGTTGGGGAGCGTTTGGGGAACATCTGTAACGGTTCCCGTTACAATTAGCCCTAGTTGAATTAGTTATGCTTGTGATATTTTAGGAGTAAAAAAAATTGGAACAACAAAATGAAATTACACGGTAATGTATAATATATATTTGTTTGTTTTTATTTCCTTCTAAAGAAAATGTGTTCAAATTAATCAACTACGTACAACAAATTTATTGGGCATTGATTTTAATGTACTATCAACGCGATCATGGCTTCTTAAATATTTTTTTTTCTCAAAGAAGGAAAGAAATACCGGTATTATTATTATTTTTTTTTTATTTAAAGCAAAAATATATCAGGACTCCGCTCTTGTCTTTACATTTAAAGTACGTGAAAGAAAGTTTTGAAAAGATGTGTCATTTAATACCTTTTAATACATAGAATTTGTTGCTGATTATTGTCAAATAAACGGATAAAAATTTTAATTAACATGCACCGACGACCACATGTTTAGAAACGGGGGGTGGGTGGATGGGTCTTAAATTAAATTACTAGTACAGTCTTTCATTTTTTTGTTGTAACTTTAATCTAATGTTAGTTTATAAATGCTAAATTTTCTATTTTTTTTAAAAATCCTTTGTAAAATGTGTGCGCAGATACACCCTTTAAAAATATATTGGAATCTTCTTTCCGCCTTTCAACTGTGATCAAAGTCATTTACAACAGCGATCACGGGCTCCGAGTGCATGGGTACCGAAAGCCTGTTTTGTTATATATATATGTACATGTTGAGTTCACGGCTTTTTAACACCTTAAAATTACGAGTGGGTTTTATTTTCTTTTTTCTTTTTAAAATAAAATGGTTCTCTAGATATTTCATGGGTACAACTTATATATCAGCGGATTTCATCTTTTATTTGTAATTCCGAATTTCTAGCCGTAAACAGTAAAATAACAGAACTGATATGGTAGTCTTTTCATGAATATCATGTAAGAAAAGTTAAGGAGTAAATCATGAATAAATGACTATTATTTGTTTAATAAATCACTTACTTTTCATTTCATCTAAGATACTTCAGTTTTCTTGTTATATACCCGATTGCCGGTGTAAAGATCGATCTACATTATATGTACAATGTATAGTTAAATGCTGCGACTATTAATTAATGTACACATATAAACATACGTCTACTCGTGTTTTAAAATGAAGGATTTTACAGTATGATGGGTATACTGATTTTATTTTTTAAGCTTCATGTAAAAGAGAAAGAGAATAAAAATAAATTAAGACAACACATTTAACCCCCACTCTTACCGCTTTCCCTGCTATAGATAATGCTTACGTAAGATAAAAAAGAAATCTTTAAAAATGTATCAATAATCGTTAGTAGAGTACATATGCAAATTTTATTACTAAATCAAAATCAAGAAAAATAATCCGCCTACGGAAATCAAACACAATATAAGCAATATTATTTAAAATCAATGAGTTCAAATTTCTCAGTAAGAAATCGAATTTTTGTTTAATTTATTAAACTATACTCGTATAAATATTTTTAAATGCAAGAGATACATTGTAATGAATAACTAATATATGAAAAAAAATCATTTTATCAAACAGTCATTCATGATTTCCGTATTTCGTTTTTAAACGTTTGGATAAATAAATAAATACGAAATGACAATTATTTATTTATTAATTACAACTATCAGAGAATAATATATTTCTATCGGTTTATGTGATACTAGTGTACTGATATTTAATTTAAACAGCTGCTAAATTTGGCTTTGTGAAAGATTTCCATTTAATTAATGATAAAACCGTAATAATGTCCGAGATATTCCGAGTAGAAAATCCAAACCGAGACAAAAACGTGCGAGAATCGTGTACAAAGCGTGTGAGAAACGTGTACAAGGTGTTTCGTGCAGCCTTTCGTGTAAACCGTGCAGCCTTTCGTGCAAAGCGTTTCGTGTAAACCGTGTAGCTTTTCGTGCAAACCATGTAGCGTTTCGTGTAAACCGTGCTGCGTTTCCTGCAAACCGTGTAGCGTTCGTGTACCGTTCGTGCAGCGAGCGTGTGGGGTAGTAGCACGTCTCAGAGTCTGTAAAAGAACCGAACCAGGGGCGAAAATTTGGCCCTATATCCTATCTTGTCCATTCCAAGGACATATGGCACATTTCACCACATTCCAACTATTTGTAAGGTCACAGTCGGCGGTCCACGCCTCTAGCTCTATTTTGTCTACGAGGAAAAAAAAATTTCCTGAAGACGGCTAGACCTTTCATTATCATTGGATATGTTATGTTTTTTCATAACTTTCACTTTTTTGTTGTTGCAGTAGTATACTAAGATTTTAACATTTATATCGTCACCTCCCCTTACTTATGCAGAAATATGCCTTCATCACCTGCATACGGAGTATATATATCTCAGTTGATTTGATACGAAAGAGCATACTCAACGGATGAACAATTTCTTAAACGAGGTCAATTATTGACAAGCAAGTTGATGAAACAAGGAAATCAGCAGACTCGTTTAAAGTAATCATTTCGTAAGTTTTATGGTCGATACAATGACCTTGTGAGCAAATACAATTTATCATTAAGTCAAATGCTGATTAATGTTTTTCATACTAATTGTTAGTACATTATTTATACACGGAATTGACAATGAATTTTGCCGTTATTACCTGATCATGACAAGGAGCAAACGTCTCGTGTGACTGGTCAGCAGGGATTGCTTACTCCTCCATGGTACCTGATCCCAACTCTGATGTTTCGGAGGTCTTTTTTTGCTCTGCTCAAATATATTTTGTAGTATTTTATGGACTTTGATATTGAATACTGTTCGTTATATCCATATCCTTCTAATTTACGCCCGAGTCTCAGCGTTCCCAACATTTCAATAAAACCAATGTATAAACCAGATTTCGAAGCTGTCTTACAATTAATATTTACATTTGCTTTGTTTTTTCTAGTACATGTATGTCATATGTGAAATGAATTTGATAACCATTTTCGTGTATACTCACGCGTAGAAATGTACACGGAGAAATGTGCGTTAATGAGACACCACAATGAGGCTACAGCGATATCAGTAAAAATAAACGATAAAGGGCAGCAATAAATTCAAACATTAAGTTCTTTGAATGGTTTTAGATACATGTATTGAAAATATAAATATAAGGAATGTTTAAACATTTCTTAAAAATGTATAATGACCAATAAATCATCGGTACAAATCTAAATATACAGTAACCCCCAAACCTAACATAAAAGTTATGAGTTTAAGCAGAGTTAAATTTAACATCTCTTTTATAAAACACTCACCGTAATGAGTATCATTATTTGAAATGATAAAGAACAAATAAATGTCTCCCCCGCATTTTCAAACAGCTCTTTCTATGACAACTGCCAAAATGCAACTATCATTAATTTTTAAATTATTTTAACTAAGAATATCAGATAGGCATCTATCTTTATTCTTACGTTATTTCAATTAGGTGCAATAAAAAGATAAATACCGGTATATTTAAAGTAACTTTCACGAACATCTATATTAAACCTCGTGTACTTTTTCTGAAAGCTCTTAGAAAGAACGTTATGACACTGGTAATTTTAATTTTGGTGACAATGAAAAAAGTTTTAAAGAAAAATGGAGCCTTTTCCCGTAAAATGATATGGTACTCAACATTATGACAGTAGACTTATTCAGATTTTTTACTCTTTTCATCTCAAGAAAGACTGGATAAGAAAAACTAACATTTATAAAGATGCTTCTTCAAATCAGTTATTGTATATTTAAAATTGTTCAAATCATGGTGAAGCTAGAATAGGGTCGCAATAGTGAATCAAATCTAGATAATAATAAAAATCGCGAGAAACACAAGGCAAGAAAAAATTTCAATTGATGTAGAAGCTTATAGTTTTTGTCGCTGTTTAGATTACAAATTATACAAATCATTGCAACCGGGGCTAGGCTGAGGCAACAAAAGAAAATCAATGTTTTGTAATAAAATATATCATGTCCTCAAGTCAAAAATCCTTCATTGAGTGATGTGAAAGGAAACTTGTTTTGTGAGCAACTGCAGAAAGCAACAACGTCAACGTAAAGCGATTACATTTACAAGATTCAAGAATATCAACATACATGATATCAATAGAGATATCAAAAATCAACTACAGGATGAGTCCGCACGAAATGAGAACACGTCTGTTGACCATTAAGTACATAGGTACAACGAATGCCTCTCTGATATTCTAGACACACGTGCGCCTCTGTGATGTCACACTAGAATATGATTTTTATGTATTCCTTATAATACCAGAAAATGAAATAATTTGCAACTTTAAACTGCATGAGCATAATAAACAACAATAAATCTTATCAATGCATTCTAAAAGTTGCTAGTTAAATCCCATACAGCTGATTATAATCTCGATGAACTTGTAATCATGACGTCATTTTTACCTGACGTCATTTTAATTAATGTAATTCATGTTATGTGAGAGGCAGATTGAAGAATTTTTTAACAATGAAAAATGCGCTTTATTATTTATCAAAATGTTATTTACAGGCGTTAAATAGGCTATCATTTGTTCAGAGCGATTATTCATTAACTATCGGGAGAATTTATTAAAATAATTTTGTCGTGTTTTTATTCTCAGGTTAGGTATATTTTACATCGATGTTCCTCATTAAATCGTTCTATTGCAAAAGTATAAACTAAATAAATCTTAACCATTTTTTGAATATAAATAAAGGATATGTTACTTATTTTGAAAAGTGCTGCTGCTTTCTTTAAATCAGGAGGGTGATTTTATAAGTACACAAAATATTTGGTGTATGTCAGACATATTTTGACATGGGCCTATTTACTTGAAATTTTACCTATTAAAACGCGAATTCTATTCAAAGCAGCAGCACTTTCCAGAAAGTACAAAGTATACAGAAACAATTAATAGCTTGAATTTTTCATTTCAAATAGGGTATGCCCGTGCGATATTGAAATTTGTTAATGACCTACATTCAGTTCACGTAGTATGCATTCATCACGCGACTGTCCATCGATGGGACCAAACTTCATACAGTACAGAGCAGGTTATATTATGCTATTTCCATACGTATTAAGTTATGTGATAATAAAACAGCTAAATAAAATTAAATTTAGTTTTAAAAACAATACCTGTGTTTGCATTTCTATTTTCCGTTGATTTCTCATAGTAGGCCTTAAGGGGATGAAGGATGTAGGGTCACGTGACTAAGTTTAATTACGTCATAATCTCTGATAAAATATGTACTTAACCAGATTAAAGCCACAGTATTTGTAAAAAAAATTTACTGTTTGTTTGAGTTCACCATCTTGAATAAAATATCTAAAAACATTCAAACTTTCTTGCAAATAGTTTCAAATTACGGAATAGATTGATCCACTCTTCTGTTTCCCTACACTACGCGTCCAACGAGTCGCTGACGTCATAGTGGATCTTAGTACAGTAAGATTATACAAAGTAAAACATGGGTAGTATAATATCATAAAAACGGGTCAAGATCAGTACATGGTTGGATATTTTATGAATTGCAGAACACAAAAAATATTTTACATGGTTGTTGACGGAAATATATTGTAGTTATTTCTTACTTAGCTTATTTCGCAAATGTGTGACGTCATACTAGGGTTTCCCCGTACTCGATAAATGTAAACATGATACGTTTTTCTCATGCTCATGTCTTGTTTAACTATGCCCTGTGCAATATTGAGCGTAGCTGCAGAACTGTAGCTCTCTGCTTGAGAAAATTCGGACAGATAAAGCAGAGAGCTACAGATCCAAGCGTTGTAAAAACCTTCGATTTACGCCGACGATTTTTTGTCGCTACTTTAGGTATTTATTACGTGTAGTTAAAGCTTTCTCTGGTTTTTTGAATGGTATCCTATAATAATTCACATTTTTAACTCTTATATTTGATACTTTGTTTACCTTTTAACGGTCCAATACAGTCCTGTATATAGTTTTGTAATGTCGGTTTAAAAGAGTTCCATTTCGACGTCAGTAACCACAAACAGCCATTTGTTAGCGTTGAGAGGTAAGTAAATGATAAGGAATTGAAGTTGAATGTATGATTATTATTAAATACCATTTAAAATTAATTTCAAAGCTGGGGAAAGTACAAAATAAATGAAAAAATACCCATACTGAGCGACAAAAAATCGTCGGCGTAAATCGAAGGTTTTTACAACGCTTGGATCTGTAGCTCTCTGCTTTATCTGTCC
>NW_026941230.1:0-13138 GCF_032062105.1 Saccostrea cuccullata
AATGAGTAAATAAATGGTTTCAAATTGACAAATACTTGTAACTTACACGTGCAATCAAATTGCAGTGGGGGCCTCAAATCGTACGCTACAAAAGGGGACATTTTTTGGAGACAGTACAAGTTTGATGGATCCGAAGAAGAAATGAGCATAAAAACAAACAGAAAAAAGTATCCAAAGTCTTTTACAAAATACACACAGGGTACATTCACGTCCTTCCGACATGTTGAAAAGTTACTTGACAATCAAGTTGTCTAAAAATAGATGGCAAAAATTCCATTCTTGTGCGCATGCTTCTGAGAGGAATTAGTTATTTTTTTTTATTCATTGAACATTCATGTGTAAATATTCAATAGATAAAAAAATTGCTCACCTCTTGCTTATCATTTAAAATCAGCCATATAGCATCGTTTTTGAATGGGCAGCCAGAGAATACTTTAGGGCTTACCTGAAAATTTTGACATGCCAGAAAAAAAGAAAAATTGCCCAACTTTTTTGCGATTTGAATTGCGAATTGAAAGATGTAAAAATTTATTCAATTTCAAATGTTCTTTCATAAGACTTAGCTTTTTATATACCATCATCCACTAGTCGTATAGGGTATTTACGTTTCACAAGAAAAGATTTTGATTCCTCTAGTCCCAAATCCCTTGTACTTTCATCACTTACTATGGTGCAAACTCTTCTTGCCAGTTTATATGGTATCGCTCTCTTAGTATGGTTTGGATTACATGATCCGAAGTGTAAATACTGATGTATATCGGTGGCTTTGTAATATATATCAGTAGTTATCTTTGTGTTCTTTTTCTCCACCAACATATCAACACTGAGAGCTCGGATAAGAGTCCACAAACAGCATTTTAATAACCCACAATACAGACAAATTAAACTTAGTGAACATTTAGATATATGCGGGAAGAGACAATTTACCGTTTTCCCGTTCTATAAATTGTCTGGAAACCAAATCAAACGAAAAGAAAAGAAAAAGAAAAACATTTTATTTCTACTTTAAAACCAAAGCATTGTTTGACTTTCCCGTGAAAACTGCTGGGAGAATTACGTCACAGAGACTTATTACGTTCCGCTTATTATGACGTCATAGTAGGCATTACTATGTGACAGTTAAAAACTTGATTGTAAAGCATCTGAAGATTTTTAAATAAAAGCACTAATGCTCTACTTTGTTGTCTTCGTATAATCAGGGTCTTATGTATCTGTACGTCCAGTTGTCTTCCCAGGGGAATACCTTGTCTGGGGGACATCTGTTTAAGATTAATAAAAATATCTTCAATTCAGAGAGTACTCTTTCTTTTTCATTATTTCTATATGTTGGATAATATATAAACTTTTTAATTAATATCTGTAGGAAAGAAGATAAGTTTTTCTGCCTCAATGACGTCCTCCGATTCTTCATGGAACAGTGGAACGATGGTGTTTCCTTCTGTCATAACCAATGAAGGAAATGGATACAACCCAAGTACCGGAATATTTACTGCCCCTATCGGTGGAACGTACGTCTTCTTCGTGAATGTTCAGAGTTATGGTTCACAAAATATTTATGTTGACATTGTCTTGAATGGATCGACAAAGGTTAGAATTATGGCTTTCACCGGTAATTACGACGCGGGTCCCAATCTGGTGGTGCTGAATATTCAGAAGGGAGACGCAGTGTGGGTCAAATATTACTCTGGTACAGGTTACTACACTGATGGCCCACTTACCACTTTCTCTGGTTTTCTCATATAAGCATACACTATAGACCAAAACCTTTAAAATGTATTTTGTGCAGCCAATACATAGATTAATTTTTTTGCCTTTATTTGCTTAAAATTGGTTTTCATTTCAACCTAATATAACTGGTATATTTATTTTTAAAATATTTGACAGAATTTCCTCTATCCAGAAAAATAATATTGTTATTTGCTTTTAAGTGTTATTTCATTTTTATGCATTAACAATGTGTGAAAATGTTTTAAAAGACAAATATCTCTTCAAAACTACCTTGTTTATTCCAGAGATTTGAACCATAAACTATATACTCATATTACTCAATGTATTAACTATCTATATTAAGAGTGTATGTGAAATGATATTTTTCATATTCTGCAATTTCAAAAAACTTCTTCAGAAACATACCGTAAATCTGGAAATTTTTGCTGTAGATAAATTTTTAGCAAATTTGCGAGTGCATTACATTCGCAAAAATATTTTTCTTAAAAATAAATTACCATCGATAAAATGTATAAAGCAGTGGTCATTCGCAAAATTTTGAATCGTAAAAATTATTCAACAGCATTTTGACCCGAATTCACAAAATAAAATCAACGTAAAAATTTCCAGATTTACGGTACATGATTTGTTAAATATATAATTAAGCTAATTTTGCTAAAAATAAAACAAACACAAATTTGTGTATTTTATAGTGTCTTTAAAAGTTATATGTACAGTGTAGTTATGTAGAAAAAAAAGAAACAAATGACTCAGTAAAAAACAGAACACTAAATAGAGAGAGCGAAAGAAAATTTGAGAGGAGTAAAGTTTCTTTTTACCAGGGTTTTAGAACCCCCGACATAAATATTTGATAACCACCCTTTGTGGCGAATAAATTTAAAAGAACTTTCATTAACGTGATTCTAAAGTGGTTGGGCATAAAAAATACCCTCTTATTTAAATAGGTTTTCTTGACCTATCGGAAAAAAAGTTTTTATGCTGCATTGATTTGGATGTCTGAAATAACGATACTGATATTAATATATTTATATTACTGAAGATTTCTTTATTTTGCACGAAAAAGGCAAAGATTGATCGATCTAAGAAAAAAAATCAATAAACAATACAAATTTGTGAAGAGGACATAAAACATGGACGTCGAGAAATTTCAGAGGTGGGATCAGGTGCCTTAAAAAGGAAACATCCTCTGTTAAACAGTCAAACCCGCCTTGTGCCCTATGTACCGATCAGGTAACAGAACATTCAGTAGTCAAATTCAGGTTCCGAATTAAAACAAAGGCCTAACAGTCGTATGAATCAAGTCAGCAAAAATACGACCCAATGATCGGTTACATTTGCTTATAAGTTCATTATAATTAACAAATATAGATTTTACAATATTGACTTTGAACGAGGTTATTGAAATCATTGCAACATCAACTTAATTTTCACTGGTAGGTCAGTAGAAATATTTGAACTTTCTGCTATATATAAATGCAAAAATATCTTTGCTAATAATGGGACACAATTA
The DNA here is from genome assembly GCF_032062105.1 of Saccostrea cuccullata. Classification (NCBI taxonomy): domain Eukaryota; kingdom Metazoa; phylum Mollusca; class Bivalvia; order Ostreida; family Ostreidae; genus Saccostrea; species Saccostrea cuccullata. The sequence goes on from NW_026941230.1 coordinate 3,239, forward strand.
TAATCAAGATATTGTTGGAAAACGTGATTTCCTTAAAATACATACAGTTCGACAATCGGAAATTCAAACATTTTGAATGTTAACTTTAGAGTACTTGTGTGTACAATCAAAATGTTTTAGATAAAATATATAGAGATAAAAAACAATGATCAAGACCAAAAGTCCGTAAAACAATACGAAATAGAAGCAGAGCAAACACGGACCTTCAAAACATCAAAAGTGGGATCAAGTGCCATGGAGGAGTGAACATCCCCTGCTAACCCGTCACACCCACCGTATGCTCCTTGTCATAATCTGGAAAGAACAGAAAAATCCGTTGTCAATTTAGTTTATAAATAATGAACTAACAATAAGTATGAAAAACGTCAGCCGACATTTGACTCAATGATGAATTGTATTTGCTGACATTCATTGTATTGACCATAGAACTTAATGATGATTTTAAATAAGACTCCTGATATTCTTGTATCATCAAATTATTTGTCTACGATCTACCTCGTTTTAGAAATTGTTCATACGTAGAGCATGCTCTTGTGTATCAAATCAATTGAGATACATAAACTCCATATGCAGACGAAGAAGGTATATTGCAGCATAAGTATGGGAAGTTGTTGATAGAAAAAAAATCAAAGTCATCACATTAACAAAGAGCTTGGTTGTTAGATTATCATTAACGTCTTTTTCAAATAATATATCCAAATATGAAAAAAAAATGTGTCAGACTCTGTGGTATCTCTTATCTCAAGCTCATCAGGCTATATCGTATCGGCGTATGAATGGTAATTACAGCTGTTAATTGACAATACGTCGTCGATATATCTTAATGTCGAGTCGAAGGCCAAAGCAAGTGTTTTCTTTCTTATCACACATAAGATTTTGTACAAATTCTATTTCATATGAATACAAAAACAGGTCTACTTATAAAGGAGCGCATTTGATACCCATGGGAATTCCAATAGATTTTAGGAAGACCTGATCATCAAAAACAACAAAGGTATTGTACGAGGTTTGTTCGAAAAGTTCGTGGACGATGTCAATCTTCGTTATATTACTCACTGGAAATTTAAAACAAGCACATTGTAATATGTAAAAATATTTGTTTTGTTGATGTGTGACGTTTCATTTCATTCGATTTAACACAAATAAATTTAATTCATTTTAAAATCAACATGTTTTTTACCCGCGGAGCACCCATAACGGCAATGTAACGTCAACACATAGCGTCGAGAATTTATAGAAGAAACTATACCTATACATTTCACACAGAATATTCCAATGCCCAATCATTAAATTCTATTTTTAATACTTGACATTTATTTTTTAAGAATTGATCTCATTGTGAAATTTTCTTTGTTAAGGTTTTAATTTCTTTTAGTACTCAACTCTCACAGTAAACTATCACAGGATAAGCAACTCTGAAGCGCTTTTGTCTTTCATTTACGTTTCAAATTTTAAAGTTTTGTTCAGATGTTTACAGTAAAACCGTTTCTTCACAGGTCATTCTCATCCGATACAGAGTCTCTGTCACTCAAATATTGCCTGTACTATTTGTACACACCTGCACAACTCGCTTGTGACATATTTTCCTTATTCTTTTAACAATTTTTTAGTTTATTTTTCCTGAGAAAAACACAAAATTACTTTGGTATCTGCTGCTCCTTGACGCTCTAAAACGTCTTCGTTTTTGTCGATTTTAATAAGGACTACTTATCTTCTCATGTTGATTTCTTTTCAACAAAGCAAAATATAAAACCATAATTTGGTACACGTATCGATGTAACAATTCTTAATTTGAATTTCTAGGTAGTTTTTCGTGTTTCCTCCATTTTACAGAGAATATGACTATAGACATTATTTATTGTATTGTCTGTAACTGACTAAATTTTGACCTGCTCCGCGATCCCATTTTTGCATTTTTAAAATCTGGATAAGTTTTTAATCAATCGTAATATTTTGTCAAAATTAATACATATCATTTGAATTTATTGTTAAAATATGTCTGATTTATTGTTAAAATATGTCTGATTTATTGTTAAAATATGTCTTCCAAATTTGGATAACATATGACGTCTAATAAAAAAGATATGACAGTTGTCCACGAACTTTTCGAACAACCCTCGTAAATCAGAAACTCAAGCATCTTTTTGATGTCGACTTCATACATGTAGTACTTGTGTGTATTCAAAGGCAAGCTAACTGTGTATTTGTATTTTGTATGACCAACTGCAGCTGTCTTCAAATGTGTCCTCTCTCGAGGTGTTCCGAATGAATGTGACGCATAACATTTCAGGTAATAACTTAAAATAAATGAAAGAAAAATAAGAGATATTAACACTTAAAGATGAGATCGCTCTTCGCGATCTGGATCTTAATAATCTCATTTCGTTTTTAATCTTCATTTTCCATTCTGCAAAAAGGTATTTTTTTTTAGGTATTATGCATTAATTAGATTTAATTTAAAGTAAAACCTAGAACTTTAAGTTTTGATTTATCATGCAAACATAATTATTCCCCAGATCTTCTTAGATTTTCAATATGATAAATTAAAAACGAATTATATTTGTAGGTAAGACAAAAATGGTGGGTTTTTCTGCCTCAGTGTCATCCAGCAGCTCATCTTGGAACAGTGGAACGCTGGTATTTCCTACCGTCATCACCAATGAAGGAAATGGATACAACCCAAGTACCGGAATATTTACTGCTCCTGTCGGTGGAACGTACGTCTTCTTCGTGAATGTTCAAAGTTATGAAAGGCAATATATTTATGTAGACATTATGTTGAATGGATCAACAAAAGTCAGAACTATGGCTTATAGTTATAGTAGCAGTCTTGATTATTACGACGCGGGTCCCAATCTGGTTGTGCTATCTATCCAGAAGGGAGACAGGGTGTGGATCAAACGTTACTCTGGGTCTGGCTATTACAACGACGGTCCTATGACTACTTTCTCCGGTTTTCTCATACACATGTAATGTTAGTCTGAAAAAGATCTTTGTGCATACTATGAACATTGACGGTGCATGACTGTCCAAATGAATAATCTTTGTCGCAGTTTGACAGTTAGAATATTTTAATAACCTACATGATTCGGCTGACAATTCATTTAATATTTTACTGCTTTATCTGGAAATTGAAGAATCTATGCAAAAAATATATTTTGTTAAAAGTAAAGAAAAAGGTTTTTAAATTCATTTTTAGGATATCTTCAGAAGGAATTGGATAAAGATGATCAGTTCAGAGATCAATGTTTTAAAATACCGGGTATTACATCAAATGAAAAATAAATAGATAAAAATCAAGCAGAAGTTTCTTTAGAAGACAAATTAGTGTTTTTATCGCTTTTAAAACAAGCATGTAAACATTTTATGCAACGTATTTTAAATTTCATATCCTGCCACCAATTTTTTCTATTGTGGAATATACTTTTTGTACATATTTTGGAGATTTTATCTTTTTTTATGTTTAAATACTGTTATCAGCGACATTGTACGCTATTTTTCGGCCTAAGAAATTTCTTTTTTTTTTTGCTTGTTATTTTTAAAGTTGATAATTATTAAACCTATCAATTTCTATTTTCTGAATTAATATACAGTTGTAAAACTATTCGAGAATTACAGTGTATCTTTTGTATGCTTTTTCTTTTTTTTTTTAGTAAAATAGCCCTTGAGAGCTAAACTTATTTGTATACTTGCTTGCAATAAAGATTTTTTAAAATTCTTCTATTCATTGATTAAAAGAACTGAGAATAAAAAGTTTGACACCGCTCCAATTTGAAGATCATCGATACTAGTATTAGTGAAATCAGGGATTAAGATTACTACAATCTTTTCCTCAGTTGTTAGAATGATATATTAATCATTTCAACAGTCTGTCTGCTGTATGTCCGGAAGTGAAAAAAATTAATATTGCAAAGAGTTTGTTGCTTTTAGCTTCACTCCTCAGGCCCCAGGGGACAGGAATAATGAAATGCACAATGTCTGTTCCCTTCTCTATAATGAATGCTCTGTGCCAAAATTGACTGAAATGTGATGAGCGGTTCCAGAGAAGAATTTAAGCTGAAATGCAATATATGGAGATAACAAACCGTATTCAATCTCAAAAGTATATTAAACAATAGAAAAAATGGCAAAATTCGGACCCTAAAACATCAAATGGCTGATCAGCTGTCATGAAGGAGTGAGCATCCCCTGCCGACAAGTCACACCCACCGCCGTGTGCTCCTAGTCATGATCGTAAAATATCGGAGAAACCCATCGACATTTCAAATAATAGATAATAAATAAAAAAAAAATGAGTTTGAAAAATGTCAGCATTTGATTAAATTTGATAGAATATTTGCTGACAAGGTCATTGTATCGACCATAAATCTAACGAAATGATTACTTTGAATGAGTCTAGCTGCTGATATTCTTTTCCACTAACTTGTTTGTCAATTATATGCCTCGTTTTAAAAGTTGTTCAAACGTACATCATGATCTTGCGTATCAAATCATCAACTGCGAGATAGAGGTGGGATGAGGTGCCATGGAGGAATGAACATCCCCTGCTGAGCGGTCACATCCGCCGTGTGCTACTTGTCATGAATAATCCGTCGTCAATTCAGTGTATAAATAATGGACTAACAATTAGTATGAAAAACGTCAGTCGGCACTTCACTCAATGATAAATTGAATTTGCTGACAAGGTTATTGTATCGACCATAGAACTTTCGAAATGATGACTTTAAACGAGACTGCTGATATTCTTGTTTCATTAACTTGTTTGTCAGTTGGTTTAATACTTTTTCATACGTAAAGCATTTTTATGCATATCGAATCAACTTAGATATATAAACTCCGTATGCAGGTGATGAAGATATATTACTGCATAAGCAAGGAAAGTTGTCGATAGAAAAGTTAAACTCATCACGTTTATCATAGAGTTTGGTTGTTAGAATGCCATTTACATCTTTTTCAAGTAAAATATCCAAATATGAAACAAATGTACCAGACTCTGTGGTATCTTTTATCTAAAACTCACCAGGATATATCGAATCGACATTAGAATGGAAATTACCATTCTTAATTGACAATACATCGTCGATATATCTAAATGTCCAGTTAAAGGTCACAGCAAGTGCTTTCTTCTTTTCACACATACATTTTGCGCAAATTCTGCTTCATATGAATACAAAAAGGTCTGCCAATAAAGGGGCGTAATTGGTACCCATGGAGATTCCAATAGATTGTTTGAAGACCTGGTCTAAAAAACATAGATATTGTCAATCAGAAACTCAAGCATCTTTTTGATATCAGCTTCAGAGTATTTGTGTAGAGAATCAGAATGATTTAAAAATATAATTTTGCAAATGACCAATGACAAGGTAAGTAAACGAGTTGCATTTTTATATGATCATCCAATATTTATATGGAAGTTCACATTCATCTTGGTTCTTTACAAAGGTCCGGATATGATTTTGAAAAAAATTCTTCCTGCTCCTGTTTTGTATTATTTTATGGACTTTTGATCTTTAATACTGTTCGTTATCTCCATATGTTTCATTCCTTAGAAAGGGAACTATATGTATAAGTTGGAATACCACCTGTAGAATTAAGTTCTTCTAAAAACATTTTATATAAGAAGGCTTAAAAACGAAGACAATGTAAGTTGTTAACTGATTTGTCAGCGGGGATCAGAGCGTTCTGATCATGTAGTCCATCTATTTTTTTCACTTCTGGATTGTTGGATACAGAAGAATAGATGGTTTTCGTATTGAACCTTAATCTTTTGATACGCGATTTTTTTTATTTTATTTTAATCTCACCGAGATACATCGTGCCCACATTTGAATAGAAATAGGTATCGATTATTGACAATACGTCTTTGTTATTCTAAATGTTGAGTTGAAGGCAACAGTAAGTGTTTTTTTTCCTTTTCACGTATACAATTTTGATCAACTAATAAGTACGTCTAATTGTACAATACACTTTAATGTTTTACTACTAAATAATGTGTAATTAAGGTATGTCACTGATCAGCTTTTTAGAAAAGTTCATGCAGAACCTTTTACTTCAAAACTATTTATTAAAATTCAATTTTTGTTACATATTTAAATTTAACAATGTTAATGTTTTAACATTCAGGCCATACGAGTATTTTCACCGGTCTTAGTATAAAAACTTTGTCCAGTAAGGTTGCTTTAAAAGAAAATATTTTTATATCAAAATATCGCAGGTTTTGCAATGTGTTGTAGATAATTTGAAAATGGAACTAATAAGGTCTGAAAATGACTTGTAAAAATATTTTGTAATGAAACCTCACAATCCTTAATTTTACAAAATGTATGATTAAATTAATATATTTATATCAAAACTGGTCATCTGCTGATTTGCACATTGTGTCGTTTATGTAGTTACTATAGTTTATTTCTTCACAATCATTTAAATCATGTTTCAGTTGAATAAATGCTAATAGCGTTTTATTAAATGATAAAATGATCATTGTTGTCCGTTTTATTAATAATTGTCTGTAACTTTGATCCGTCAACCATTACCATCACCATATCTCTGTTTTGCTTACGAGGGCTGTTCAATAAATAATGTCCTGAGTTCTATGACATACAATATAAAAATCTTAAGACATTAAGCTTGACTTTCTCTCATGATTGAATCTTTAATGAATTGATTACAGTTTATTTGACCAATTTTCCTAACATAGTTTCATTGTGAGAAGCTGGAAAACAAGGGCTATTCGAGACACTGCATTAAAGATGAATGGTAAAGAATCAGTAAACAAGAGCAAAATTAAACGCTTCATGAAAGCTGCTGTAAAACTCGCTAAAAATCTCAAAGAAATATTCCCTGAGATATGTGTAATCTCCAGACAAATGAAATAATGGGCATCAAAATGGGTACCGTCCTTGGCGACAAAGACTTACAACAACCATTGTAATGTTTAAGAAAATTCAACAAATAATCACTGATGATGTTTGATTGAATTTAAGGGGGGCGACTATAGTTTTACTGTGTGAAAACTACAATAGCGAAACTCTTCATTTTTATACCATATATAACTTACATTAACTTCAGAGTACATGCAAAGTTTGGGGGAAATCTACCGTCCGGGTATTTTTGAGGGACTGTCTCAAAATACAGGTACATTTACTATAGGATTATATAGGAAAATGCCAATTTTTAAGCACTTTAAAGCAAATTATACAAATACTACAGTAGACATTTTGTTCAAACTATGATATTTGATGAGTAATACTATATTATACAATATATATAAGAAACACAAAATTCTTTCGTCTTGTTACCAGAGGGGGCATCTCAAAATGCAAAAAATAAGCAAATGTTACTATTTTTCTAGAGTATTACAAAATATGACGTATACAATGGATTCACATGAAAACATAATAAAAATATTGGGGATATTCTAAAATTTCCATGTTTTAAATTTCAAGAGCGTATGTTTATTAGAGGTACAGATTATCATAACGTCAAAAACACACTGCAACGACGTCAATCTACCTATCAATTGCAAAATCGGTTTAAAAAAATCAGTTATATCAAATTGTAATTACATTTTTATACCTATAATTCTTTTTTTTTTGCTTATTTATTAAACTTCAACAAAATTATTGTTTAAGTTTAATAAATAAGCAAAAAAAGTTGCATTAAAACAGTAAATACGCTTCATTTTAGTATGATGCGCGAAATATTGCACAATGGTAACTATAGTCGGCCCCCTTAAGACACATAGAAAAATTGATAAGCATCATTTTTGGGGATGTTTACAATGTTTTAAAGAACTATTTGACAGTAAAAGGGCTTAGTACTCAATGGTCACCCTATGTTTTGAAAAATGAGTGAAAACAACAGCGTTTAAGAATATCTAAACAATTTTCTTTAAAAATCAAAAATTAAAGTTATCCACGTTTGTCTGAACTTCATACAGATAGTGAAACTTGATTTCAATGTTTTTAAACACTCAAAGCAAATTTACAATAAGATGCACTTGTCAAAAACAGCCAAGGTCAGAAAAAAGCAAATAATTCCAAAAGCACAAAAATAGTTTTATATGCCATTTTCTTAAATATTACTATGATCAAATTCTTATTCGGAGAGGAAGTTCAATTTATGGATAGGTATAGAAAGCATTTTTTTTTTGCAAAAAAAAAAAAAAAAAAAAAAAAAAAAAAAAATTGATAGGTTTATGAGAGAATGGAACCTGAATCAGGAATCCACTATATTAAGTTTCGTCATGACAGCGTCCAAACCCATAGCTGTGGAAAGTAAAGTAATTTTGGGGATAAACAGAAAGCTAATGTTTTGTCAAACCAACAATATTTGCCAGATCTTTCACCCTTTCTATTGTTTCATTTTCCAAACTTCAAAAAACACCTTTCAAAAAGAAGAAACAAGTCAAGGAAATTATAGGATCTGTCATATTCTAGTATACAAAGGGCAATACTCAAAAATGTGTTTTAAAAACAATCAGAAATTGGATGAAAATATTACGGACATGTGTTTCAATTAAAAGAGAATATTAAAGTAAAATCATCGGGCTAAATCTTCGAAAAGCGGTTTTTATTGCTTACCGATCATCAAGGACATTATTTATTGAACAGCCCTCGTAAGTCACTGCTTTTCATCGAAAACAGTAGCCTTTCAATCATATTTACATTGTAATATAATTAGAGTGTATGTATGAACTTTGACGCAGCTTTTCTGAGTTTATTTGTAAAATTATCAATTTAATTAAGAATAAGTTAAGATTTGACTACAGATAACTTGGTCTACCTAATCGAGGATAGGTACCTTATTCTTCCACAAAAGTTTCTCGGGGAATGTGTTTTCTGCTGTGTTCACAAATCAGTAATGGAGATCGATCACTGTTATCTCATAGTTTTCATATTGCCATAGCTAATTACTGTATCTTTTGAGAAAAATGATGGTTAAACTCATTTTTTTGTTTTACAGAAGAAATATCATTCAATAACGAATATATTTTCCTGAAAAAAAAAACCCAACCAAGAACGAATTTACATATCTCCCATACTTTTATACTTAGTAATGTAAAAGGTAAAGATAAGGAACAGTGATCTATCTATATATCTACAATCTGATCAGAATCAAATCTTTTTGTGCATTATCAATTTTGTAAAACTGGTTTAACTATAAAAACACAAAACATGGGCAAACTGACCATTGAGGAAGGAGGGACAGCCGTTGGAATGATGATATCTGGATCACCCTTACAGCACATTTTAATCACTTTTTTTCAGTGTTTATTTTGTCCTTGATATTAATTAAAAAAATAACAATCAGTATTCGGTAAAAACCTATTTAAACATATTTTTCTATAGGTTGTGCGTCATTTTCATCGCAAACTTATCACGATTTGAAAGATTTGAACAAAATTTAATTAAAAACCGGCAGTGATTTGGATCTTTGTCATAGGTCAAGGTTTCGCGTCACAACCAGGTTAAAAGATTATTACATGGTCCTGAACTACTTTACTTATTTAGACCAACACCTTCAATGGTAAGAAAATGGCAATGTAATGGTGCTCATGGCATTCCAATATCTTCTTAAACACTCTGAAGCATCCTTAAAGAGGAACACTTACGTGCGAAACGCCCAAGGATATTGACCAAAAGGCATCTTTGTGATGCTCTGGCCTGCCAAATCCCCGGATCTGAATCCAGTTAAACACATTTGAGATTTTTCAAAGGAATGTCCCCCCTTCCACACAATTTTAATGGTTTAGAAAAATCCTTGCAGTGTGGCAGCAGATGGGTCAATCTCCTATTCAGGGGTACATTGTACATTTCACCCTTGAAAAAAGGGTGTCTTTCATTAATTAGAGCGAGTGGTGGTCTCACTCCATAGAAATTATTTTATGTGAATTTTCGT
>NW_026941231.1:0-13073 GCF_032062105.1 Saccostrea cuccullata
ATTTAAAGAATCTAATCTAATTTTTTTCAAATGGGAAAACTTGGAGCACACCAAATCTTATAAAATTGATCATTTTTTAAGGAAATGTGTTTTTTTTTTAAAGATAGGATCAGTTTTAAAACATACAGAGTGTTACTTTGAAGGCTCCCTGTGGTATAAAAACCTTGGTTCCCAACCAAAATGAAATATCATATTTTGTTCTTGGTATATTTTCAAGGCTTTTTTTCTATTATTTGGTCAGATTTCATCCTATAATTGTTTTTTTTTATTATGATTTTATAATATTCAATGAATATTTTTTTAACTTTTAATACTTTGTTACCATAGTAATATGTAATAGTTGATTTCCAAACATGTTCATATGATTTGAGACATCTGACCTTCAAGGAAACAGTCACTCCCAAAATTTTTCTTTGCAGCAAATTTTTGGGGGCTCTAAACATTTAAAAAAATCCTTTTTTCCGAACTTTAAGCATGTTGCCATGGTAACTATAAAACATAGCAAAAATTTTTTGTGATTTCATTTAGGTTAATGACTTTTATCATAGAGAGTTTGGAAAATTCTGAGACTAGGGTGCCCAGCTCCTATATAAAATTTCAAATCATTACAGAGAATGGCTCTTAAAACACTGGACCAAAAAAATTAAAGTCCAAAATTGAAATTATTTTCTTCTGGGTCAATTAGTAATAATGTGCCTTCTAGCGTAGCTGAGGTGGATTGAAAATAAATTTTCTTTGATTTTCAATCCCATTGTCTTTCTACAAGTAAAATGTATTTTTATTGATGAATAAAAGTTGTCAAAAGACACTTTTTTTTCCAAACGTCCGCGTCAAATTGTCCCTGCCCACATACTGAATGTTTTTATTGTAACTGATAAAATGACGTAAGCTGTATTTTTCCCAATTTTAGTTAATTTCCCGGTTTATGATATGTATCACGATATGTTTGATTGCTGATAAATTCTTTTTTTGCATTGATATAAACAAATTATTTCTTTGCAAATAAGAAAAATTCATTCAAAATAATTTTTTTTATACAGATGTATATTGTAAAACAAAAATATTTTACTCAAGTGGGGTTTTAAATTTTTATTTATTTCATATATTGTAGCTTATCTATTTTATATAATAACCCCAAATGTTAAAAAAACAAAGAAAAACAGAAGTAAGATTTTTGGGGGTTTCCATATTTCTTCATATGTATCGATATGCGATCGCTTACACTATCACATACATCGATATCTCGTCCCAGCCCTATAAAATATACCATAAAATGTTGAAAGTAGGTCATGTGACCTAATTTAGGGTGACATTTTTCAAAGTGCCAAGATGCATCTGCTGACCAAGTTTGATGATCCTAGGTAATCAAAATATGCCTTTTAAACAATTGAAAACAAAAGCCTGGAAAAATTAAAAAATAGGTCACAATGACCTACTTTTTTATAAATTGTTTTTAAAGGGCCCCAAATCATCAAATTCAAGATTTGATGATTCTAAACCTCTCGTGTCTGAAATAATTGGATTAAATGTTTTAAAAATAATTAGTCATAAAGTTCAAAACTTAGGTCAAGGGGACCATTTTAAGTTGACTTTTTAAAACCCAAACATCAATGACAAAGTTTGATGATCATAGGCCTTAAAGTGTCCAAAATATGCCTTCAAATCAATTTAAAACAAATGCCTCAAAAAACAAGAGGCCCATGGGCCCATCGCTTACCTGAGCACTAAGGGTAGGATAAAGTAGAAAATGGCTTTTTATTGTAAAGTTTAAAACCAAAAGTAGTCCCATGACCAATCATGGATTTGCTATTTTTAAAAAAATGATTTTTAAAGAATTTTCCTATATCATCTTTAAAAACTTTGGGGCCATTTTTGGCCCCTTTACCCCCCCGGGGGAATGATTTGAACAAACTTGAATCTACACTACCTGAGCATGCTTCCCTATAAATATGATGATAATGCCTTTTTTTTTTAGAAGAAGATTTTAAAGAATTTTCCTATATATTTCTTTGTAAAATTTGGGCGGCCTTTTGGCCCCACCCTACCCCCGGGGGTAAAATTTGAACAAACTTGAATCTACACTACCTGAGCATGCTTCCATATAAATATATGAATAATGGCTCTGTCATTCTTCAAAGAAGTTTTTAAAGAATTTTCCTATAAATTTCTATGTAAAACTTTGGTCGGCCATTTTTGCCCCATCCTATCCCGTGGGTTCGTTGATTTGAACAAACTTGGATCTACACTACCTGAGCATGCTTCCTATAAAAATTTAAAGAATAATGCCTTTGCATTCTTGAAAAAAGATTTTTTAAAAAATTTTCCTATATATTTTATGTAAAAGTTTGGTCGGCCATTTTGGCCCCGCCCTACCCCCGGGGGGGCATGATTTGAACAAACTTGAATCTACGCTAACTGAGCATGCTTCCATATAAATATGATGAATAATGGCTTTGTCATTCTTAGAAGAAGATTTTTAAAGAATTTTCCTATATATTTCTATGTAAAAATTTGGTCGGCCATTTTGGCCCCGCCCTACCCCCGGGGGTCATGATTTGAACAAAATTGAATCTACACTACCTGAACATGCTTCCATATAAATATGATGAATAATGGCTTTGTCATTCTTGAGAAGAAGATTTTTAAAGAATTTTCCTATATATTTCTATGTTAAAGTTTGGTCTGCCATTTTGGCCCCGCCCTACACACCGCGGGACATGAAAAGAACAAAATACAATCTAAACTAACTGAACATGATTCCATATAAATATGATGAATAATGGCTTTGCTATTCTGAGCAGAGATTTTTAAAGAATTTTCCTATATATTTCTATGTAAAACTAGGTCGGCCACATTGGCCCCGCCCTACCCCCGGGGGTCATGATTTGAACAAACTACACTACCTGAGCATGCTTCCATAGGGCTTCTTCATCTTTCCTGGCACAGTGGTTCTGAAGAAGATTTTTAAAATATGCCACTAAATTTCTATTAATTCCCAATTATCTCCCCTTGAATGAGGGCGTGGCCCATCATTTGAAGAAACTTGAATTCCCCTCACCCAAGGATACTTTGTGGCAAGTTTATGGAAGGGAATTACTGCCAAAAGTCTATGTATATCTTGCTTTTATTCTTATTTGTCATTCTTTATGCTTTGTTATTATTGTAATTATATGTCACTTTATTGTTTTCATATTCGTCTTTATTACATTTCACTTTGACTTTTATCCTTCTTCATTTTGACCTTACTTCTATGTTGCTTTATTCTTGTAAATTCATTCTACTTTAATTTAAACTTAAACAGTTTCTTTAATAAATTATTAGCATTATCTCTACTACGAACGTTAACTCAATCACGCTAACAATGAAGCATATTCAATGAAGACGAATGGAAGTTGTCAAACCGTCAAAATTTAGTGCGGCATTATAACGCTAGGTGGCGTAGTGTTCGCTACGAGTGTTGGTAAAACTAGGTAAAGAGTCCCGGGTCGGGTCATTTGAGAATCCGAATACGCCTTGAAATACTTTATCAATCGAACTTCGAAGGCCGGATCCGATCTCCCGATCCAATGATGGACTCGAGATTCAATTCCTGGGCACACAGTAGTAACGGCTTCTTTTTTAGACACAACTTTATACTATACTATGTTCATTTAAGTCCGACCCACTTTTTTTTAAGAGTAAGGGTCAAATAAGTAAATGTACGTATAGTAGGAAGAAAATTTAAATTCGATTCTAAAGAAGAAATTGAATCTAACTCAAAACCCACCCCGCCCCCAAAAAAGGATTTCATTGGCATCGGAAGCTAATTGAAAGTTGGGGGGAGATATAAGAATTTTTTTAGACCTTCAAAAAAAAAAAACCTGTCACACACACACACACACACAAAAAAAAAAAAAAAAAAAATGTCCATTTTCCAAACACAAAAATCCTATTTCGTGAGGAAGGGTGGGGTGGGGGTGGGTTGAGGTTTCAAACTCCAGTGCCAAAGTTTTTTTCCCATATGATGACTTTCCCCATTTTATACCTTTACTGCATCGGGTCCATGGAAAGTGGGGGCTAAAGCTATGCAGGAATGTTCATTGTCTATATACTAAGTTTATCTTTGGAAGTAAGTGGGGCTAACCCCCCCCCCCTTCCCCGGTTCCGACGCCTATGTATTTTCAAGTTTGGACAATTTCCTGGGGTTTATTTTGCGCTTGTCAAGTTGTTTTCAGCCGGGTAGCTTGAATATTTATTCTTGTGTCGCCCCCCTCCCCACTTTCAAAAACGATGCTACGTCACTGTTCTCTAGAACGTGAAAAATATAACTCTACTGAAAGTTATTTTTTGGATATTTGAATTACAGTTTAATTGTTATAAAAATGTTAAGGATTTTGAAACTAGTTAACCCTGATTAATTGGGTTGTTTTCCAGAACCTTCCACTGAACTGAATCTTTATTTCACGACAGATAGTAAGTGCTGAATGCGCGTGATTCTAGGGACAGGGCTTTGCAAAGGAGTGAGGAGCGTTATGGGTAGGCAGGCGCGTGTACTCCAGAATTTTTTTCCAGTGGGGGGCAACCCAAGTCAGAAAAATCCAATCCCAGAAATTTCTTGACAAGCATAAAAAGAAGAAAATAACATAAACTTGCTCAAACGTCAAAATTCTATTTCATGGGGGGGGTAACTTTTTTTCCTTGTTTTAGTAACCTTGTTAATTCGAAGGTTCTCTTACCCCCCCCCCCCCCATCTAGATCCGCGCATGGAAGGCGAAGTCGGAACCAGACTACATGCACCCAGGCATACTAGAAACACCTCGGTCTTTTTTCCTGCGTTAATATTTTATACTAAAATAGCACTTTTCAATGAAGAAAGAAGTAATCCTCGAGCCGCACCGTGTTTGTCATCAACCGGGAGAGCTAAAAAAAAACTTTAAACTTGAAAATTCTATTTGGTGGTGATGAAAGGGGGGGGGGGGGTCGTCAACTCTTTTTAGTAATAAATTTTACTGATATGCCACTAAGTAGATGACTTATAATATATAAATTGACTATTAGTACTGCAACAAAAAGTTTAAGGGATGGGGGCAACAAGCCTTTTGCTGAACTTTTCCAGAAGTAAAAAGTTACGTTTAGGTAAATGTTTCGTGGCCACCCTCCCCCTGCCATTTTTTACTCAAACTTACCCCACCCGGAAGTCAGTATATATATTGAGACTTAGTGGTGTGGTTGTACATTGTATAATTTCCTGTTCGAGAATTTTTCACTCAAATGGAGAAGCCACCTCTTGCCGGTGGAGTGGAATTTGTCTGACGAGGCACTTATAGCCATTGAGCAGTGAGGGATCTTTTTTCGTGCCAGCACCTACTGCGACACGTACCTCGGATAATACGGTTGGTGCCCCCACGAAGGACCGAACTCCACATCCTACACTGTATGGTGGGATTCGAACCCACGACGTATTGGTCGACTCCTTACTATACTGTACTTTGTGACATTATAAAGAACAGACGCCGTAACCACAGTGCCACGCTGGTGACTGCATCCAAGGGGAGAGAGAGAGAGAGAGAGAGAGAGAGAGAGAGAGAGAGAGAGAGAGAGAGAGAGAGAGAGTCATTATCCATATGTACTCGTGAAGATTATCTATGTTTAACTAAATGGTTAAAATGATTTAATTATGAAACATTATTAAAATGATATTATTTAAACATTTATTCATACATACTAGGACCTATATACTAATATATAGGTCTCTGATAGAACGGATAACATTTCTTCAAAAACTGAAAACGTTAGTATATATAAACATTGTTTTACGGTTTAAAAATCTATTTTGGGGTAGGGGTTGCTAGGAAGGGCGAATTGCTATATATAGTTAGATTTCCCCGCGGAAGACTATATTGCTAGTTTGGGGAGTCCCAATGTATAGTCTTCCGGCATCAGTCTTTTAAAAATTTAAGTTCTTATTAATAAAGTATTAGGACAGAAAATTGAAAAAACACGAATAATCCCGGCCCGGGTTTGCTTACCTAATTTTACCAACACTCTTCGCGAACACCCCTGCCACCTAGCGTTATAATGCGGCACTAAATTCGGACAACTTGTATTCGTCTTCATTGAATATGCTTCATTGTTTGCGTGATTGAGTTAACGTTCGAATAGTTATAATCATTTAAGAAACTGTATCAATTTAAAGAAAGTAAAATGAATTTACAAGAATAAAGTAACATAGAAGTAGGGGCAAAATGAAGAAGGATAAAAGTCAAAGTGAAATGTAATGAAGACGAATATGAAAACAATAAAGTGACATATAATTACAATAATAACAAAGCATAAAGAAGTAGGCAGAATAAGAATAAAAGCAAGATACATAGACTTTTGGCGGTAATTCCCTTCCATACAAGTTTGGTTGAAATTGGCCCTGTGACAAATTTGAAAATGATTGGCCAAGGAGTTTTTGAATTATGGCCCATATTCTAAAAAGTTAACGCACACTGCACACCGCACAAATGGCCATAGCATTAAAGGCTCAGAAGAGCTAAAAAGGACAAACAAATAGTTACGCTGAAATTTATTGATGAACAAGCTAGTCTAGGGTCCTTTGGTTTTTTCCCTTTGGGGTGACATTCAGAATAATGCAGTTTTAAAATTAAAATTTAAGTGATGGCATATACAAGTAGTAAAAGTCACAAAAAAGTCAGGGCCTTGTTAAATTTCCAAAATTCCTCAATTTTTGGTGTATTTTTCCACATTCATAAAATATCAAATTTTAAAGTACAGCATATCTATTTATAGCTTCAGACAACCTGCCAGCAGTACCAGCTTAAATAAAGCAATCTGTGAAATCTTGAATTCTTTTAAATATTTTAAGCACAATTACAAGATACAAAATTGAATTGGACTAATTAAATGTAGTCTTGTTTGATATAATGCTTTTTATATTCCAAACAAATACATTTTCTGAAAAATTCAATGAAAAAAAAAACAAGTTTGGAAGTTTGGATAATGATTCTAATATTCATCTTATTATGACCTCTGTGTGAATGTTATAATTCATTACGACACTGCACTGAGTTTGGAAGTGTCATTCATCTTAGAAACTAAGTACAAATTAACTCAATATTAGCTACATTTTGTTTTTTTACTGACAGCCAGTCACAAATGCTCTCTGTCTTATATTTGCCACACATACCAATGTTTGCTGGAATAAATCCAAAACTGAAATATGACTGCCCTATACGCCAAAGGCATCATAGACAGTAAGTAAGAAAGTAAGAACCAACCTATTATCCAAGAAAGACAAAAATACAACTTAATATGTACTGTACCTATATTTTATCACTAATCCACCAATTTCATGCAATTAAAAAATTGAAATTATTACAAATTGCTGCTACCATTTTTGTACTCAAATTTTAGGAAAAAAACAATGTTTCAAAGTTTTCCCTAGAAATATACTTGTAACTCAATTTTATAATCTACAGTACAAAAATAGCATGGACATGACACATGAAATACAAAGTTACAAAGTTCATGTACATGTTTTTGAATTTGTAAACATGTTTGGTTATATTTAGCGTGACTTTATTGCTAGGCAAAAGAAACCTTTGAAGGGAAAACCATAGTATGTTTTAGTAAATGTCATTGATGCATGAAACAAAATACTAGAAGGATGGTCAGCAACTTAAAAAACAAAACAATTCACCATGCATTGGGGCAGCAAAATCATAAGGTACCATGGTACATGTTGTAAATAGATTGATTGGGACACAAACCTACCTACCGACTTTTGCCATGGCTCCAAGTAATTAATACTCTACCAAAATAAAACTGTATTGCTAAAAACTTTGGTTTCTTGCAGAAACTTTCATTACTGGTATTAAATTTGCTACTGATTTATTGTACACTGGGCCATATTTTCAAATGTAATGTACACATATACAAACATATTACAATCCTGATCCTGATCTATATTAACTGTTGACTTTAATTTTACAGTACTTTTACACTCACAGCAGATTAAGATAAAAATTGTTACAGTAACTTGAAACTCGCTTTATTGGTTACCTTGGTAGCATGGTGCCATCAATCTTGGCCTGCTGGAAGGTGGACACATATTGACCAAGCTCTACGTGTTTAGCTAGCCACTCCGTCACCTCCTCTATAGTCCAGTTGTAAACTGTCAAAAGTAAATCATAAGATGTAACGGTCAATGGAAATACAATTCATACTAAATAAAAGTTCTGCACCAACTAATGAAAGTGTCTCAACCTTAATTATATAATCTTAAGATTTTATAGTTAAGTTCAGGAATTATCTCCCTTCTATGGGATCTCCAACAAATTCATACAATGTATACTGAAAAAATCTTTTATTTGAAGCAACAAAGTGTACAAATCTAAGTTACGAAAACAGATGACAATACAGATCCATATCATCATAATCTTTGTTCAATTTCCAGTTTAACGAATATATCAGTTTGTGGGGCTATAAGCCTATAATTAATGTGTACATTTGTGGCCACAAAAAAGCTAAACATAAAGAAGTCAACACAGATATAAATTATGATTCACAACTTTAAAATTCTTACTTTTTTCAGTTCAATTAAGTCAAGTGTTTATTTATGAATAACTGATGAGATATACCTGGAGTGAATAATATATATGTATATGAGAAATTGACTTGGCTATGTGTGAATCTATCAATGAATCACACCACTTGCTTCTAGAGTAATCTTGAAAATCTGATATGTTGTGCTAAGAATTTTTTGTTGTTGCAATATTGATGCATTATGTCACTTGGCTAGATCAAATGATGTTTCCAATCCATAAAATTAGTCCAAATTCTGAAGTTTATTGATTCTAATAGATAAATAATCTCTACTTGTCTTACGAGTGACACTCTTTTCCCTCTGTCATTTCGTAATAATATCACTCTTTCTTCACAAAGTATTAAAAACGTGATCTGTTTTCAGGGTGCATAACACTTTTCAGTGATTAAAGCTTTGAGGAACGAGTATATTCGACTTGACGAAATCAATATCTCATTCCATTTCCACCTAGACAAAATCTATATATGTTTGTATTACTTGATTTCTTTTGAAATATAATGCATTAAAAACACTGTTGAATTCTTATTAAAATCTGCTTACTACTTTATCACTGATTATTTTAAGAATTATCCACTTTTTGCTATTTTACAAAAAAAAGCATTAATGCAAAAAATTAATACAATTGTATACAAAACAAGATGTGTTTGTGAAACACTATGTGCCCGAAGGCAACAAATTTCTAGAGAGCAATTTTTAGCAAATAGGCCACAGTCAAGGTCACAGGATCATTGTCCTTGATGGTATTTAAAAGAACTTGATAAGTGGAGTAGGCATACCAAATATGAGGTCTCTATCTTCTACGGTTCAGTAGTTTTGGCGAAAGTTCGAAAAAAGCTATTTTAAGAAAATAGGTCACAGTCAAGGTCACAAGGTCATTGAACTTGGTTTCAGTTGAAAGTGCTTAATTAGTAGAGTATGCATACCAAATATGAAGTCTCTATCTCTCACGGTTCAAAAGTTATGGCAAAGGTTAATGTTGACAACAGACAGACAAACAGATAAACAGACAGACAGGACAAAAATAATATTCGCCTCGAATAAATTTGGGTGCATAAAAATGACAAAAAATAAATGGTTTGTTTTTCACGTTTTCTAGTCTTTGAATAGGGAGATAACTCCGAATTTCATACTGGAGAGTGCAAAAAATTAAATTTCACAAAGTAAAAATAGATACTGTAAATGTCAATATTTCAGTAATTGAAACAAGAACATATGATTGTGTGGGTTATTTCTATAATACTGGGATTGTATGTTATTAAAACTGAATATATCTAAAAGCATTGGTGCACATGCAGGGTGATGAGAAAGCTTTCTTATAATAATTTTTTTTCATTTTTTACCCCTACAATTTAATTTTCATATTTTAGAGGGTCTAATTTGACTAGCTTTAACAGTTTACACCACGCAAAAAAGAAACATACATCATACAGTAAGAAACATGTTTGAAAAAGCTCTAGTTGGCAATTGCAATGTTTATGAAATCATGATTTGCATCTTAAAACTTTTAGTTCAAATTGATACAAATTTTTCCCTTTTAAAAACATCAGTCAGCAATGTTTATCAAATTTGATTTGCATCTTAATAGCAACCCCTCATTTTAAATGCCCATGTAAAGATCTATATTCTACATACATTGTAATTGATTTGACTCACTTCAGGTGGTTTCCTAAGTTACAGCTTTCCATTATCAAGTTCTCTATTTTAACTTGTGGAGGCGAAAAATTTAACCTTAATTTAAATTTTTATTTAATATGCAATGACGTGTTTGTTTCCCTTGAATAATACAAATACTCTGTACTGTGCATGCCTCATATAGATAACCCCCTATATATAGTTTATTCAATTAAATAATGGCTTAATAAAATACATTAGGGATCTAAAAATAACCCCCTATATCCAGCCTACCCTAATAATGAATGGCTTTACCATGGGAAAATTTCCTCATATACATTTTCATTCTAAGATAAAAGGATTACTAGTATAAGGAAAAGGAGCAGTATTCCAATGGTGGGTTCCCATTGGTTGATCCCTCTAGGCTGTCAAGTTCACACCATATATGGATACTTTTAAACATGTTCACTAGTTTCTCTATATTACCACTTTACATCGTGAGTTTGTGCCCCTAGCTACATAGTATTACTCGGTAGCTCTTTATGTCTACTCTGTGTTTGAGTATAAATTTATTACCCAGTATTGGTGTTGTACATATACCCCTATTAGCCTAGTACTGAATATTTACCCTTTATCTGAGTATATTTTTATTACCAGTACTATAGATGTACTATACATATGCCCCTAGATACACAAAATCAGCACTAAACAAGTGCCTCTAATAGTGTATTAGTTCTGTAGTAACAAAGTATAAATACTGAATGTGCACTTTCTTTCCCAAAGTCAGAACTGTACACTACATGAACTGTACCTCTGTATTGTACATACATGTATTATCGCCGCTGAAAAAGCTTCCTTGTTTTGCAGAATCAACGAGCATGCTCTGTTATTTATTACATTGTTTATGGTATCAGCACTATACAGTCAGCATCAGTACTGCCTGAATATACTCCCTAAGTACTTACCCAGTACTGAATATGCTTCTATACATTTAGCTATACAATGTCAATTCTAATGAGTGTGCTGCCCAAGTGATTTCTTAGTTTACTGACTTAAAGACCATAAATTGAAAACAGACTTCAGTCAAAATTTCAGAAAATTTAACTTCTGAAATAATTTTATATCCAATCAAAATAATCACCTATTTGAAATTGAATAATATATGGAATTCTTAAAACTTAACAGGTACAAAAAAAAACCTCAAGGTATTCAGAATAAAAATTTTGACTCAAGTCTATTCTTAGTTTATGGACTTGTGGCCTGAACATGCTTTCTTTATAGTGCTATACAGCCATCAGTACTGAACATATATACTATCAGCACTACTTCCTTCTAAATCTCTTGTCAAACCTATCCCAGCTGTCACCATTTAGTGTACCTTGTGACTTCTTCCAAGCATGCCACAAATCCTCCACACTTATTAACTTATCGTTGCCATGGAAAATCGACAGCCTCTCATTTGACCCATCTTTGTACTGAAGTTCATCTCTCATAAACTGAAAAATAATAATCAATGCTTTATTTGAATCAAATACTAATCCTGGTATACAATTTTTATTTCAGAAGAAAAATCAGTATGAAATATTAGCACAAGTCAAAAGGGAAAAAATCCAATTGATAAAACTTATGTTTGTAATAAAATAAATTGCATGACAGCTTTGTAAGCCACAGATGGAAATGTAATATTCTTTGCATGATGAACAAAGCAAAGTCGTACAAGATAAGATGACACAAATGACATCTTACTTCATTGAAAACCCACGATATTAAATGTGACTTTAGAGTTCCACTGTAATAATGTACTTGCACAGGAGGATTTAGAGGGGGGGGGCCTGGGCACCCTTTTGTGTCCAAAATATACATAAGATTTAATAATTCAATTTTTTTTTGGTGTGGCTGTGTGCCCCTTAACCCTGTAATAATGTACTTTCATACAGCTGTGAAATGCTAGACCTATGCTATACAGGTCCATCTACCATAAGTCACCAGGTAAAGTGTTCAATGTCAGTTTTGTGGCACCTGGTCTAAGTTTATGTGTTTCTGGTCAGTACAGGTGTGTCATTTTGTACCTGGACTTTGTAAACAAGGTGTTTTAATACACACAGAAAGTTCTACAACTCTGTCCATCTCCTCTGATGTGACAAATGTCATCACCTAAATATTAATCAAAGTTAGCCACACATGCAGTGAACTAACTACTCAATTTTCAGTTGTTTACTCAAGTTACATGACTGGGTTTCTAGAGAATTCTTAGTTTTAGTGTATAAATTATTTATATCATTGTCCCTTAGATTTATAGCCACAGTATATATGCACTGATTATAGTGGAAACATGTGTTAATGAAATGCCAGTAAATGTAATAGGTTTTTGGCACTTAGTCTGATCTGATGTGTAGGAGCCAATGCTAAGAGAGATTTATCTCATAACGTAGGCAATAAGGAACAAAGAAGACAAACAGAGCTGAAAGCAAATGACTGGTCAAGCCAAGAATGCATCCCAAAGTGACCTTGGTTAATTTCTTCTAACCCGACCAGAGAATGGTCAAGGTCTTTCTGTATATGCATTCTTGGTACATTGCTATCTAGACATCAGTGTTGCATAAAACCAACACCTCATGAAGCAGGTACTTTAGATGCTAGAGCTCTACCTCTGTAAGTTCTAACCTTGAGGGCTAGTGTAATTAAAGTTTCCCGATAAGAATCACATCTGACATATGAAGTGTACAGGTAAATGCTTTCAAAATACTCTGTGGGTATAGCTGTAAGCTTTCTGTGTCCCACAATGAGATCTTTTGTTTATTCAAAAAAAAAAATTTACCTGAACTAAAACCCCTGTTTAAACCATTGCCCGGTCGGTCATTATTGTCAACAA
>NW_026941232.1:0-12856 GCF_032062105.1 Saccostrea cuccullata
TGACACCTTTTTTGTCGGATTAATAAGAAAATGTTTATTTTGAACAAACTTGGACACACTCCTCCTTAAACTTGTTTTTTTTTTTCGTTAGAGTGATAATTTATTGGTAAACTTTGCTTGAGAAAACTTCTTTTTGAGATAAATTTTTATTTGTTTTTACTATTTATAAATATATTCTTAAACAAACAACATCAAAAATACAGAATAAATTAATCACCTGTTTTCCATTGTAACATACTTCAATCTTGATTTAAAGTTCTCTAAAACAAGAGAGGAAATATATTTTTAGAAATGATCACTTTCAATAAGACAGCCATAATATTAATACCCCCCAGGTATATTTTTTATTTAAAAGACGCACCATGGACTAAATAATTCATTCGTCTACTTAAAAACATACAAAGAATGACAAAAAATTAACAAAACATTAAATATATTACTCTGAAATCTCTCCAGATGATTTTAAAGGGAAAAAATAAGCATAAGAAATTATATCAAAATTACGTTCAACATGATACACAGATACTGACACATTTTATGCTTTTAACACTAGTGCATACTGTAGTATTTCTTAAATGTTAAAAAAGCAATCCGCTTCTCCCTACAATGTTCACACACATGACTTTGCATGTTTTCCCTTCTTTGGGGTTGGGATGTGAATCTATAAATTTATTGAAAATTTTTATATATTTACAGATATGTAACAACATCTCTATTTCCTACGAACTTTCTTTCGTATCTCCATTATACGTAAAGTGCAGGGGTTTAACAAGTTTTAAACAATATAATTTTTCTTATAAATTATAATACATGTAAAAGGCATTTATTCAATAAAATCCAACAAGTGAATTACAATGTGGATATTCATTTCGTACAGTCCTTACATTAGTACATGTAAATTTACAGGAGATGGTGGGGGTGGAATATCTTTCATTCCGTAACCGGTTGTTTCCTTTGTGTGTCCACTGCATTGGTGTTGAATCTTAGAATGCTAATTATCGTGCCTTTCTTTCGTTTTAGAAAAAACTTGGAAAATTCTCTGCGAAAAGTGTCACTTAAACAAACGTAAATAATGAGATCAAAGGGTTTACCGATAACGAAGGAGATCGTCATTATTGCATTGTATATTCCTGCGGCTGTTAAATTGTTCGACAGATCGGAAGTTGTCAAGATGACAGTTATATACGACAATAATGGAACTTCCTGAAGTATAAATGACAGTCCAAGAATTATGTTCAATTTAATCAAAATGAAATATTTTATGCAGCTTCTTTTCCCTGTATATGGTGTCATTGATGACAGAAGCTTTAAGTGTTTTTTCATCAAAAATATTAAGAAAATTAGAAGAATTATATCAACAATTGTTGGAATTGCTAAATAGTATATCGAAAAGAAATAAGTTCCAGGCTTATGAAATATGGAAAAGAAAACACCGTCATAAAATCCCGACTCAACGTCCACTGCGCAAGCTAGTATGATTTTTAATTTGTGGGTTTTAGCAGAGATTTTAAATGTCTTTCTTCTGGTTAGAGGCATTGTACTAGCACGGCCAGGAACACGTTAAGTTCCAAGACAGTACCGTTGTCAGAAACCTTTAAAGTTAAGCACTGAAAATGGCGCGTTGTCATGAATTTTCAGGTGAGGTTATGACAAAAACTGTCCGGTGTCATTACTTGAGAAGGCAGGTCGTGAGCAGTTTTTCATTTTTTAAGTTAAATAATTTCAACCAATGTCTGAAATTGCAATGGGGAACAGGACTGACACCCCTTTTGGTGTTGTATGAATTTCAGCCGTTAAAATGAAGTCATAAAAGAGGATTTTGCGTTGGCAATCACATGCCCATGTGTGAAGTCATGTTCGTCAGCCTGAAATTTTAATATTTCTTGCGTAAAATTTATCAATTTGGTCCTTTTACTTTGAAATATGAAGAAAAACTTAATTTTACATGTGTTAGGCAACTGACAGCCTATTCTTGATAGCAGGCTTTAAAAAATCGCAATTTATAAGCAAAACGTCCGTTGTCAGTACATGTTAAGTTTTTCTAGTCCGGTGTCTTTTTCTTAACATATACGTTTATCAATAAAACAGTCTGACTAAGGCCATTCCCTACTATTTCAATTTGTTAGAAGTGAAATAGTACGGGCTGGTTTTAGTCAGACTGATCAATAAATACGTATATAACAAAAATGATCAAATGTATATGTACTCTCAAGAAAGAGAAAGCATATTGCAGAAAATTTTGAATCTTTTGGGTGGTCGTCTTAGGAGTAGTGTATATACACCAACGTGCTAACCATTCTGTAAATAAATGTTTTTTAGTCAATTCATTCTCATAGTTTACTAGACTGCAAACGTATAACAATTCCTGAAATATTATCAGTAAAACAAAAATAAAATGCTGGATCTACACCTACTTTTAAATACAGAAGTTTTTAATATGTATTAAATTATTGACAAACAAGTTGCTGAAACAAGAATATTAAAAGTCTTGTCAGCAAATACAATTTATAATGGAGTCAAATGCTGACTGACGTTTTTCATACAGTTATTTGATCAGGTCCGAATAAGAATCCGATTTGGTGGTGCTATAAAATATACTAGGCATTATTTCAAAATCTTAGTGTTTTGTCAAGGTAGTTCGATGACTTGTGGGATTAAATATTGTTTAATAAAAGTTCAGCCTTCCCTAAAAAAAAATATTTCGCAAGTTAACATAGGTGTCCATTTTACCAGTAACGAATAAGCCGACGAGTTCCGGATACCGTATAGATTCTTATTCAATTCAACCCTAAATTGAAAAATAAATGTCCTAGACGTTATCCATTGGCATGCCTAAGAAAAGTTAAATTCGTTGATTACCAATAATTATTTGTATTTCCAAAGGTTGAAGAGAAACTAGAGGTACTGTGGGCACTGAGCTCATTTTAATGATACCCCACACCTCCTTTATGGTTATTTATGACAAAATCCATGTTTTGCTCTGGGAGACCCGAAATAAGTGTCGGATCAAAAAGTAAATAAAAGGTCACAATGTCACAATGTAATAAAGGATCTGTGACAGTTGCATTAAATCTTACTCAGTGGTATAGGAGGAATTGCGGATAAGAGATGGATATACCTTTCAATATTACAAAGAATGGCAGTATCTACATGTATGTTTTACTAAGGGAGCCCAAATTATGTGCCAGATCCCAAAGTAAAATAGGTGCACTTTGGCACTGTTAAACAAAGATTCTATGAAAGACTCATTAAATTATGTGAAGCCTCATTAAACTTCATTCAGTGGAAGAAGAGGGGTTGGGGATAAGAAATGAATACCCCAGAGAGTATCAGACGGACAGACGTACAGCTAGACAGACGGAAGGACATACAGACGGATGGATGGACAAACATCCCATTACTATAAACCCCTTTCTTCCTGTTTTTAAAGCGGGGTATAATAAGTCATGTTTACAATGAAGAAAACAACGAAGAGTGAATTTATAATAGTGTTTAAAATGGGTATGCGGAACTGGTAAAATAAGAACACGAAAATATTTCGATATCTTCCAGTGTTCTTAATATTTATTTTTGACAATTTTTCAGTATATGTTAGAGTACATATCAAACTTACTTTTGATACCTGGAACGTTGTTTTATGTAAAACATTTATGTATCTACAGAGGTTTTTCTGCAGACTTACGCGTTGCGGTGATTTTTTGCATTGTAGAAGTATGCCTACTGTTTTAAGTACGATAACGAAACCAAACTGAAGGCAAAAAATCAAAACTTCACATAGTTCAAACACTCATAAATAAGCCTTCTTACCATAGATATCAATTTATTTTTACACCGTTGAATTTATTAAATATCAGTCCTTAAATTACTAATTATTCGGAACTGGCCAAAATCCGGAACTGGCCAAACCACTGTAGCTCTTAAATTAATGTTTGCATAAAATCTTTAAATATTGCCTCAAAGATTGATTTAAAATATAAAAATGAAATAATATAATATTTGAATACATACTGTCCTTCCTCCTACCGCCAAGTTAATTTTCAAAAGTTAACATATTCGAAGCATTTTTAAATTTTTTTTATAGATAATTATATAAATTTTCATAAAACATTACTTATTTGGGAAAACAAAGAGAGATAACTATAGAAACTTGGTAAAACTTTTGTTTTCCAGAGAAATCAACGAAAAATGGAAAATACTTTACACCCCTCCCCCCCCTGTGAAACAAAAATTCTTTTTCACAGGTAATATGGACTGTTTTTTCAAAAATTCAAACCAAAGCTTTTTGTGTTTCAAAGGGGGGGGGGGTATGTTTATACTTTATAGACAAAAGTTAACAAAAAACAATATTATCAAAGGTATGTTTATAGACACAAAACGACAAAAAAAAAATATTATCACAGATAATTTAATTTATGCCGCTATGAGAAATCTATTAAATCTTACACCGTCGGATAGTTATCATGGTTACGTTTTTTTTTATCGAAAAAAAAAATCTTTGTTTTTGTTGCGCCATTTCTGTTTTCCTGTTAGAGCAATGGAAAAAAAACCCCTCCACCCACCCTTTTTATGGGTTCATTTTTGTATTATTATGCATTCTGGTCAAAATTTGTATTTTTCTTATACTAGTAACTTGTCGTCTGGGTTTGGTGCAAAGGATTAACTCATTTATGTTATATTTCATGCATATTTACATGTAATCTGATATTTTTTACTTCTTGTAAATATCTAGTAGTCTCAGGGAGATCACACTTATACCTTTCATGCACCTATGTTCATTTTTATCTTGTTTTTTTTTAATATCAGGTGATCACCCTTAATGGTTTGTTATACATTTTACTTTATACCATTCAAGTAAATGATATCATCGATATCGACAAAACTGCATATCTGTATTTGATTATTTTTTACTGCATTGTCAGGCTGA
The DNA here is from genome assembly GCF_032062105.1 of Saccostrea cuccullata. NCBI lineage: Eukaryota > Metazoa > Mollusca > Bivalvia > Ostreida > Ostreidae > Saccostrea > Saccostrea cuccullata. The sequence goes on from NW_026941232.1 coordinate 4,925, forward strand.
TATTTCTCATAGGAAGCATAAATGCTTATTTTTTCACCATATATTTATTTTTAAAATTTCTTTGCCGAAAACATAAGAAAAAATACTAGGAACATTTAATCATATCCAAGACTATTTCAAAATATGTTGATCTTTCAATGGAGAATATCGTCTAAACCCCCCGCCCCATTTTTAAGAGCTAGAAATAGGGATAATTCACTATTTAGCGCTGGTATTAAAACATTTTATCAATTACCATTGAACTGTTTTTTGTATTAAAAATTGGCCAAATTGCCATTAATATTAAACAAAATGAGTGCAAAATGTAGGGGGGAATCGAGAGTTAGCGTGCATATTTCTTCCTTCGCTTTGAAATAAGTTTTTTCAGGAAAAAGGTTGAAGCCCTTATGTATGACAAACAAAAGCTATGAAATATAGAAAATAGCATACGTTTAGTTTCTTATGACTAATTAGTTCACCCATTTATTGAAGGCATGCTTGAAATTTATCAAGGCATTAAAAAACTAAAATCGACCTCCTTTATAGTGTATACGTACAGTAAAGTACCGACAACGGACCGATGACAACGGACTGAATTTTCGTATCTTGGTATGACAACGGACATAAATTATAATAAATCAAAATTTTCAGCTTGAAGTTGTTCAATTTTTTTCTGTAAAGGCTTATAACATGTCTTGATACTGACTGCATCAATTGATATACATATAGTATTCTATTTCCAAAAAATATAACATTCCAGAAGGAAAATGAATGAAATCCACGTTGGATTTCACCAGGGTTTAATACCGCCAACGCAAACTCCTCTTTTATGACTTCATTTTAATGGCTGAAATTCATACAACCCCAAAAGGGGTGTCAGTCCTGTTCCCCATTGCAATTTCAGACATTGGTTGAAATTATTTAACTTAAAAAATGAAAAAACTGCTCACGACCTGCCTTCTCAAGTAATGAAACCGGACAGTTTTTTGTCATAACCTCACCTGTAAATTCATGACAACGCGCCATTTTCAGTGCTTAACTTTAAAGGTTTCTGACAACGGTACTGTCTTGGAACTTAACGTGTTCCTGGCCGTGACTAGGCAAGGCAAAAAAGACTGAAAGACAAAGAAAATGCAACGTCGCAAACATAATGACGAATCCCTTTAGCTTCCATGTCTTGAATTTGAGAGGAAAAGCGACCAATAAACATTGTGTTAAAGACATCGTACATTTTATCCAAAGCGATGTCCCATGGAGACCATTTTGAAGATAAAAAGATAGTAGTAAAGTTCGACACATTTTATATTCTACAAATCCATAATCCATTTCAAGAAGATGAAGGATCAGATCTCGAATTCCAGTCAGGAGAGAATAGAAAAGGTCCAAGACCATTATTGCAAAAAGATATCTTTGTGTATAACCAAATAGCCTCGCGCGTTTGAAAATGACTAAAATTATCACTGTAACTAGAAAAGGAATCAGCCATAAGTAGGGTGTGATCTGGATCAAGAATGTGGTGTCTCCATACCAGTCTCTAAATCTTAGAAGGTCTTTATGTCGAATTTCATCAAAGATGAAATCTTGCAAGAGATTTTGCAATTTCTTATTTAAAAATTCTTCAAAGTAGGTTTTGTTCATTTTATCCATTTTGATTCTCCCCGTTTGTAGAAATGAGATTACTTTCTATTCCCTATAGATATACACCGTGGATACACATGGTTTTCTATATATGGGTCTTATATATAAGATATAAAAACCATACATCTTTTAAAGGTGACAAGAATTACATAAAATATCGAGAACTTTATCACTTCATCGGTATAAAAACTGACGTGTCATTTCGAAACATTTATTTTCATATTAATCCTCAAAAAAATCCCTGTAAAGGCCAATGCATTATACTAAAGCTTTTAAGCTTCTAATAACAAATCTTATGCAGAACATCTCTGATATAAACACAGGCACGTAGCAACAAGAGGGCCATTACATTACATTTACTTTTGAAAATGTCCACTGAAAGGTTGGTTGCCCCCCCCCCCCAATTCTTACCACAGTATAGTAATATCAAGGAAATGTAATATCGTATGCAAAAAAAAAGTGGAAGTGAAAGGAAGTTGGCCACTACCCCCCCCCCCCCCCCGAGGAATTTCGAGTTGGGGCAATTTCCGTATTTTTTGTTTATTTTTTTTTGTTTTTTCTTCTGCTTTTCAACTTTTACAGGTATGTAAAAAGATGTTTTTTCTCTGGTTGGCGGTCCACTTTCAAAAACAATGCTACATGCCTGTAACAATTTGGAAAAAAACTTATTAACTAATTAATTAAAAAAAAAAGTATTAAATATTTTAACACCCTTGTATATTTGTATATAAATTCATATGCTTAAAAATTTATTTTTAATAAATCACCTATTATAAAACATATGAAGATAACGAACAGTATTCGAGATCAAAAGTCCATAAAACAATACAAAACTGGCACACAGCAAACATGGACCTCCAAAACATCAGAAATGGGATCAGGTGCCATAGAGAAGTGAGCATTCCATGCTGACCGGTCATACCCGCCGTGCGATCCTTGTCATAGGAAATATAGGGAAAATCCGTTGTCAATTCAGTGTATAAATAATGGACGAACAATTAGTATGAAAAACCTTAGTCGGCATTTGACTCAATGATAAATTTTTATCTTTTATCTCAAACTCAAAATAATCCGAAACAAAATAAATTCCAACTGTTTTGATATGAAGAAGAAAACGCTATCACAAATCCTCTTTCAACATCCAATGCGCATACATCAATTTATCTTCATTTCCAATTTTTCTCAAAAAGCTTAAATGTCCGTACTTCTTAGAGAGGCATCATAAAAGGTGAAACAAAAAAAAAACACTGCCTGAAAAGTAAAATGGAGTGTTCGGACCTGTCCGAGACATTTTGTTTTCTATAAATCTATAATACATTTCAAGAAAATGAGGAGTCAAATCTCGAATTCCGGACAGGAGAGGATATGAAGGGTTCAGTACCCTTATTAAGATGATGTACTTACGGATGTGACCGAATAAATTAGCACGCCTTGTAACGGTCAAAATGAGTACTGTCACTAGGTATACGATCAGCCATAAATACGGAGTTATCTGAATCAGAAATCTTTTATTTTGCCCCCATACAAAGCTTCAAAGAAAAGGATGTTTTAAAGCTAGCTGAATTTCAGTTCCACCATATTTTGCCAAAACTGTTAAACTATTTAAAAAACATTTTTGAAAGTAACTACAAATAAGTTTTGTTCATGACATCCATTTTTACCAATGAGTTTTATATTATTTATCTTAAAACGTAAGTATTCCTGTGCTTTTGTATTTTGAATGTTTAATTTTCTAGTCGATGTGTTTATTACTTTATTTTGTACATATCATTATCTTTTATCTCCTTGATCAAAGTGTAAAGTATTACTAAGAAATAAAGATTATTTACACACTCTGATCTTCATCATGTATTATATCGTATTATACTAGTGTGAGTAAGAAGCAAGTGTGGTATTTTTTCCTTGTGTGACGTGTGAAAAACAAATGAAAGATATTAATACGTTTTCTTCAAATATCATCTACTTATGCGAAGGGTTACAAGAATTAATCATGGAAACAGATGTTATCTGTTGTGTTTTTTTTAAATACATGGGGTATGGAAATTGTTATGCTCTGTTGAAGTCCTAGACATACGTATTCGAGTTTTTAAAATAAAAGTTTCATTAAATATGTTTGCTGAGAAGTATGCAATATTGAAAACACGCGAACACTCTTTGTATTGCATCATTAATACTAATAATTTCTTTTTTATATCGGGATACTTCAATATTATAAACAATAAAGATGTAAAAATATTTTCAAAAAGTTTTTGCACATAAATGATTTATATTTAGAATAAAGGAGAATGAAGCAAGATAGTACATGTAAAATTTTTAAAGTTTTCAAACAAAGAAAATTTTTTTCCAGGATTTATTACCTTTTAAGAGATATCACTTTCATAAATTTAATCAACTTAAGTTCATGATGATACACGTAACAATTGATCAGATGATATTTTCTTGAATTAAAAAATATGAACTTAAATTTCTACGAGTAGTTTTTAATGAAGGTTTTATCAACAGAAATGCTCAGAACTTATGTTTCACATTAAAAAAATCAAATAAAGTAGTTCAAGACATTTGGGTTTTTCCTTTCTTCTTTAAAAATAACAGATTTTCATTTTCATTCTTAAGTAAAATAATTATAGTCGTTCTTGTGGCGCAGTTGTAAGAATGTTTTTATCTTTTTTAATCTATGCTTATTTCTGACTGATTGTATAAGCCAAGAATAATTTAATTTTATTACTCTTTGGTTTTTATATAGGCTTCATTGCCTGTTGTTATCAGACTTATCTTTGTATTCATATTAAAGCTGAACACGACTCGTAAATAGGCATACGCCATTTTCGATAGCATTATCTAGAAAACTAAAACTTGATGTGCTTTATTTCAATGTCGTGGAATTACCCGTAATTTGCTAGTTATCTTGCATTACCTTTGTTTATATTTTATCGCAGTTACGTTTATCTGTGTTGTTTGTATACTGCACTGATTTATACAACTATAATTGTAAATGCTTATCTTATAATCCTGCATTATAAGTATTCCAGCTACCGAGTTCTTATAAATATCCGTCTTCACCGGTGAAAACTGATTACACTGAACAGTGACCAAGAGCTAACAAGATAGGGGTATAGGGTACGATTTAATGACAAAAAATGGCGGAAAACTCCTTTTACAATATCGTGATGCAATAAAATTTGTCCAAAAATAATATTCGTAAAATGAAAAAATTGATGTGGCCTTCAACTCGAAGCATTATAGATATATAAACGACGTGCACATGTACACATGGATTTCAATGGCAATTGTTATTTCCATTCTGATGCCGATATAATACGGTATATCCCAATATAGATAAAACATCATACAGAGTCTGACACATCTGTATCACATTTGGATATTTTACTTGAAAAATACGTTAATGGCAATCTAACATCCAAGCTCTATGATAAACGTGATGACTTTAACTTTTCAATCTTCACCTTTCCTTACTTATGCAGCAATATACATTCATCACCTGCATACGGGGTTTATATTTCTCTATTGATTCGATACGCAGGAGCGTGATCTACGTATTTACAATCTCTAAAACGAGGTAAGTTACTGACAAACAAGTTAATGAAAAAAAATATCAGCAGTCTCGTTTAAAGTCATCGTATTGTAAGTTCTATGACTAATGGAATGACCTTGTCAGCAAATTCTAATAAACAATTTATCTTTGAGTCATTTTTCATACAAGACATCGAATTTTCGACGTTTTTCCCTCGTGATTTACCGATCATGGCAAGGAACATATGGCGGGTTTGACCAGTCGGCTTGGGATGCTTACCCCTCCATGGCACCTGATCCCACCTCTAATGTTTTAGATGCCCGTTTTCACTTTCCACTAATTTTGTATTTTTTATGGACTTTTGAGCTTGAATATTGTTTATCATGTCCACATACATATTTATTTCACATGAAATTGAGTGATTCAGAACGTTTTTTTAATTGTCGTAGAGTAAGGATTGATTCTAAGGTCTCGCGTTCGAATCCCATTACGGGCCTCGGAGAATGTTCTTATTAGACCGTATAAACTGACGTATATAGTCGGTGTTAGCACAAAAAAGATCCCTCGCCGCTCAAAGGTTCTCAGTGTGCAAGTTACAAGTCTAGTTTTGCAGCCCTTCACCGGAAATTGGTGGCAAATTAATATGAGGATAAATTCGCAAAGGAACTTTAGAGACAAACAAATGAATAAATGGTGTGTTACTGTCAGACCATCGAATAAGAGACTTCAACTAATTCCATAAGATTCGTAGCAGCTTCCCTTGCCAAGTAGACCAATGTGGGATGAGAAACATTTCTAGCAATAGCACCTAGTAAATTTAACTAATGTGCCTCGTTAAATGTCGTGATTAGTAATCTTTCTGTTTACTGATAAAGATAAATGGTGGAGCGGGGGTCGTATAGGTACTTAGATGCCTAGTGAAAGTTACTTATAAGTTCTAGATTTCCTAATCTTATCCAGTACAATCTTATAAATATCCCGCATCCAGCATCTTATAAATATAGACTGAAACACACTCTTCGAAGAGAAAAAAGAACTAACAAGAAGATTATAACATTTAATGACAAAAATCTACATAACTACATAATGACAATTCTGATGCAATAAAATTTCAAAAATAATATAATAAAATGACTAAATTGAATTTTATTTATGCTGTATATTTTTTAAACCCACAAGCACTATGTACTAGTATATTTTTTGTCCTTAACATGCTTCTGAGTTGGATATAATAATTGCTTTTCTGAAGTTGAACAACATTATATATTTGTAAAATAAAATTGATTTTTTCTCAGGAAAAGATTCCAAAAATTAATGATCAGAAACTGCTAAATTCACAGTATTATATACATATAATTACATCCTTTCACATGGTAACACATATTATATAAAAATATAACGGTATTTCATTCATTGATGACCGATATAAGCACCTGCTTAAATCGAGAAACTAGACTTTCAGAGAAACAACATCGCAACGCCTTCCGAGTTCTTCATCAAAAAATTATAATGGAACGCAATAGAAACACAACATCCGTAGTTTACACAAAGTTCATGAACATGCATTAACCCCTATGCTGATTTACATTTTCCTTAAGAACAATAATGACGTATAAACGAGGGATGACAACGTTCTGTATTGAAACTTAATAATCTTAAAGCTTCTTGTGAACACTAACTTATGATAAGTATACTATGAGACATTATGTGACAATAAGGCTAATTTATTTACTTCCTATATTGAGATTATATCAATTCTTTAAAGAAATGTGGATTAAAATAATTAAAGCTTAAAAAACAAATAGTATACAGTGTATTTGCAATGGATGCACTGTCAAAGAGACATCTAGATATTTCTATGCAAGGCCCTTTTTAACAAAATTCATACAACGATAATAACAATTCTTTAAGGAATAATAACAAATAGATACTTACATGTAAATGTCGTAAGGAATATAATATTTTTGCTCTTAATAATAATATCCTGTATTCTTTAAACCATTCAAATCTCTTTCTTTATATGTATTGAGTAATTGTCGCAAAGCTTGGCGTTTGTTTTGTAATGCAATATATTGCGCTGTCGTTTTACAGTAATATTTTCTGTATCGCTTGATTCTTAAACGGTTGTTTGCTTTGTAAGAGCATCTGTGTTTGTGTTATTTCTCAGAATGCTAAATATCTTCAATTTCTTGCCTCTTAGGAAAAGTTTACAAAATTCAGAGCGAAAACAATCACTTAAACTGGCGTATATAATAAGATCGATAGGCTTCCCGATAACAAAGGAGATTGTCAATAGAGCATTGTAAACCCCTGCAGCTTGAAGAAGTTGCGATCCATCATCTGAAGTTAAGATAATGATAATGTAGGTACATATTGGAACTTCCTGTAGTATGAATGACACTCCAAGAATGATATTCATTTTCATCAAAATGAGATATTTAACACGGCTTCTTTTGAAGTTTGAAAGTGCCATGCCTGACAAAAGTTTTAAGTGCTTTAACATTAAAACAGTAAGGATACATATCAGAATTATATCAAAAATTGTTGGAATAGCCAATGAATAACCCAGCATAATAAGAATTACGAACTTTTGTAATATGGCAAAGAAAACACCATCATAAAAACCTGTATCAAAGTCCATTGCGCATGCTTCGATTACTTTTAACCTGTAATCTCTTTCAGAAAGTTTAAAAGTCCATATTCCTTTTAGGGGCATGATAATAGGCAACACAAAAAAGAATGCCAGAAAAGCCAGGTTCAACATCGCAAAAATAATGACGAAC
>NW_026941233.1:0-12982 GCF_032062105.1 Saccostrea cuccullata
ATTTTGTAAATATTTTTATAACCTAGTTGCATGGGGGAGAATTTAGATGTAATAGCCAGAACAAAGGAGACGCGCTCCTAGGGGATATTTAACATTAGATAAATGTTATCCTATAAAATATTAGTTATAAAAATATGAAGACAGATGATATTTTGTGGATTTAAACAAAACGCTGATTTAAAAAAAAAATAGAGAGATTGGGTCTAAAACAGTCCAAAACATAAACCCATCTCTATATGTCCAGAAAAATGTGCAACAATGTTAAACATGTAATTTGTTTTAATCTTAAAACTTAAAGACGGACTTTTGATTAATCTTTTTTTTAGAAATACCGAGACAATTTTTTTCCCTTAGGAAACAAAGAAATTATACTTGCTAACCCTCCAATTATATTTCAAACAGTTTTAAAGGAAATACACATGTATGAAAATATGACAGTTCGGGGGAAAATTGACTGATGAATCTACGAATATATACATGCACATGTAATGTATTTTATAAGTGATTTATAGAGCTTAACTTTAGAATAAAGGAACATATGCTGGTAGATAATATGTAGAATAATGTCAGGATTCCTTGGTTCCTTGAACTTGAAAATTTATCATTCATAATTACCCTAAATTACGAGCGTTAAGAAGGCGGGGGGGGTGTCAACAAGTTAACCGCCAAATTTAACTCATTTTTTTAGATATGATATCGTAAGCTCTCAACTATCAAAAAATTTTATCATTTTTGTAAATCTTTATATAAAGCTATTCTTCTAAAGGAGACCAAAATAGCCTGAAAATGGCCACAACCACCCAGCCCCTTTAAGTGTATCGTCTTCCTTCCTCTAATAAAAAAAATCCAAAATATGAACAAAATGTACATTCTTACATTGTAGCATCATCTGCGAATAAAGAATAAAACATTAAACTATTGTAAGTCGGAGATCTTCCCAATACATTTTTAGCTCACTGAAAGTGGCTTTTTATTGCGAGTCTTTAAAATGTCCAAAGACTATGGAATTATTAAAATTTTTAAGAAAAGTATCATATACAATTAAATATGAAAATAAACACTATTTTTTTCCATTTCTAACCAAAATATACTTGCATTTTTGATCCCCAATGAAATTGAAATAAAAGATGCCGCAGGGTCTGACACATTAGTGTCACATTTAAATATTTTAATATAAAAACGTTATTTCCCAACAAAAATATGACAAATGTAATTTCTTTAACTCCTCATCTTTTTCTTAGCAATATACCCTTATCACCTTCATTTAGACATATGTATGTCTAAAACGAGTAAAACTATTGCCAAAAAAGTTGATGAAACATGATAATCAACAGCCCCGTTTCAAGTCAACATTTTGCAAGTTTCTATGCATGGTCCTTGTCAGCAAATACAATAAAGTGCATTAGGGATGAAACATATACAAACTTTATCTAAAATTGTGAAAATGACAATTTAAAGTCATTTTTGTATAAGTAAAATCAAAAAGGTGTACCACATAGGTTATTTTTATGCCTCTGGAAAGGAAGTTTCGGGGGTATATAGTTTTTGTCGTGTTCGTCCGTCTGTTTGTCTAGCTGTCACTCTTTCTGTCTGTCTGTCTATCTGTTTGTTTGTCCGCAAAAACTTTAACCTTGCCCATAACTTTTGATTTAGTGGAGCTATGACTTTCATATTTTTTATGACAATACCTTTCTTTAGGTAACAACAAATTTGACCTTTTACCTTGACCTTGGAATTTGACCCATTTAAACACAAAAATTCCAAACTTTTACTTTGGCCATATCTTTTGAACAGTAGATACCAGGACATTTATACTTCACATACATGTATGTATTTTTTTTGACAAGACCTTTTATTGGATACCAACAACCTTGACCTTTTAACTTTGACCTTGGAGATTTTTATACTTGTGAAAAAACTTTAACCTTGGCAATAACTTTTAAACGGGAAAGGAAAGGACTTTCATACTTCACATATGTATTCCCTGTGAAAAAACCCTTCATTGGATACCAAGAACTTTGACCCTTTGATCTTGACCCTGGATACTACCCTACTTTCAAAAAGTAAACATTGACCATAACTTTGAAAGGGTTATTGCTAATGCTTTCAAATTTTACACATTTAATTCTTGTGACAAAGCCTTTTATTTGATAGCAAGACTTTTGACCATTTGAGTTTGATCTTGGAGTTTGACCTTCTTTAAAAAAATTAACCTTGGCCATAACTTCTGAACAGTTAGGGCTAGGGATTCCATACTTTATATATGTATTCTATGTGGCAAGATCTTTCACTGAATACCAAATACCTTGACTTTTTGACCTTGGGGATTTAGTAATTATGAAAAAAAACTTTAACCTTGGCCATAACTTTTGAATGATAAGGGCTAGTGATCTCATACTTCACTTATGTAATCCATCTGAGAAGACCCTTCGTTGGATACCAAGAACTTTGACCCCTTGACATGGAGTTTGACCTACTTTTAAAAAGAGAACCTTGACCATTCCTTTCAAATGTTTAGGGCTAGTGCTTTCATACTTTTCTATTTAATTCTTGTGACAAGACCTTTCATTTGATAGCAAGACCTCTGACCTTGACTTTGGAGTTTGACCTATTTTTTTTAAATTTTAATCTTGGCCATAAATTTTGAACGGTAAGGGCGGCTAGAGCTTCCATACTTAACATATGTTTTTTTACGAACTTTTTTTTTTTTTTTTTTGTGGCAAGACCTTTCATTGGATACCGATGACCTTGAAGATTTCTGTACTATAAAAAAATACACGCATATAACGTGAATATTATGTCAAGGTTGAATTTGTAAATGCCAAAACGCATATTTATCACACAGTTTTACCCAAAGTCATCTTTGCATTCTAAAGAATGTATAGAATATAAACTCGGTTGAAGCACAGGATGAAATGGTATATATTTCTTCACCAGATTTCCTTTAAATGCAACAAAACTTTTATGCATAATGTTATAAATTTTGACACATTTCCCTATTTCTCACGAAAAGCCGAGCCAATATCATGCAAAATGTATACATCACCGTGAAATGAAACTGCTATATTCTATTGAAATGAAATGCACATTATAACAAAACAAACAAAAACACCTCTGTGTTATTTTTTTTTTCAATAATTTAAAATCTAATTGCAATATAGATTGGAAAATTTAGAAAACGGACAAAGTGGAAGAATAAAAAAGGCTAAAAAAGAAAACTTTATTAGGTATATTATATCTTTTCAATAACAGAGCTCATATATTAACGATTCTTTTTAATTAGAACAATTGTCTTTGTGTATTTTTTAAATGATGGTGTTGAGCAATAAATGAGTGATTTCCTTCCATGAAATTAATTTCTCATAAAATATGACATAACGAGCTGGAAGACATTGCATTGCAACTAGGCGATATTGTATTAAAATTTTAGATAAGTATGTAAGACAAAGACACTTTTAAGAATGAAGCGTTTTTTAGCTCACCTGAGCTGAAAGCTCGTGGGCTTTTCTGATCACATTTTGTCTGTAGTCCGTATATCCGTCTGTCTGTCTGTAAACTTTTCACATTTTCGACTTCTTCTCAAGAACCACTGGGTCATTTGAAAGCAAACTTATCACAAAGCATCCTTTGGTGAAGGGGATTCAATTTTGTTCAAACGAAGGGTCAAGCCCTCTTCCAAGGGAAGATAATTATGAATTAACGAAAAAATTATGGTATCTTAAAAAAATCTTCTCCAGAACCATTGGGCCGGGAAAAATGAAACTCACGTGGAAGCATCCTCAGGTAGAGTACATTTAAGTTTGTTCAAATCATGACCCCGGGGGTAGGGCGGGGTCACAATGGCCGATCAAAATTTTGCAGAGGAATATATAGGGAAAATCTTTTAAAATCTTCTTCTCCAGAACCATTGAGCAAGGAAAGATGAAACTCATAAGGAAGCATCCTCGGGTAGTTTAGATTCAAATTTGTTCAAATCATGACCCCCGGGGGTAGCGCGGTACCACAATGGCTGATAAAAGTTTTACATAGGAATATATATAAAGGAAATCTTTTAAAAATCTTCTTCTCCAGAACCATTGGGTCAGAAAAAATGAAACTCATCTGGAAGCATCCACAGGTTGTTTAGATTTCAGTTTGCTAAAATCATGACCCCTAGGGTAGGGCGTGGCCACAATGGCTGATCAAATTTTTACATAGGAATATATAGGAAAAAAGTCTTTTCAGAACAGAAAAGTTTTGTCAAATTGACACGTAAGCATCTGCAAGTAGTGAAAATTTTAATTTATTTAAAAAAAATATAGGAGGGGGGGGGTCACAATGGGAGATTGAGTAATATGTTTGGAAAAATCTTTAAAAATGTTCTTTTCAAGTATGGAAAAATTATACATGACATTTGTATGCTTTATTGATATATTGAACCTCTCAAGTAAGTAGAAGAAAACAAATCCCCTTACCCGAACAAATAAGTTTTTAATGAATAAGCTGATTTGTGTTTTTTAACTAGCCCTTTTGCTTAGGTGAGCAATCTGGCCCATGGGCCTCTTGTTAAAATTATTTATTATTTGAAATTGTATTTCAATTTTTCAGCTCAAATTTGGAAAAATTTTGCTATCAACGCATTAAATTTAACAAAAAGTAATGAAATAAGGAAACAAAATATTTTAAGATATTATAAGATTACGTTAACTCAGAAAAGTTTTGTGTGGGTTAGTTTGTGGTCGTATCCCATGAAACTAGCTGGTGACTTCTGGGCCATGAACGACACATCAACTATCACACTCATCTAATCAAAGGACGTTTCAATGTACACAAAGTGGGATACGCAATAGAATTTAAATTTAAAATGAGGACTATTTTAATTACATTCAGACAAAACCAGACGAGGGACTAATTGTTATGAATAAACTGCATTTGTTGCATTCAGATCGTCTAATTTGTTTGGGTAATTTGTGAATACTGTCAGAGATGCAACCTCTTAGTTATTAATCCTTCATGACAACAAATGATAATTAATAATGTTATATTAAATTTGCCAACTAGACAGTAATATTGTTTCCCACGATAAATCAAGAGTTGAAAATTCTGTGTCATGTCAAAAGAGTTAAGTTTAGCTTATTCATAAAATGACCATGTCCATATACCCTTTAACTGACCCAATGTTCGATTTCAAATATCAATATAAAGTGGAGATAATTTCCTTCATTTCTTACAAATGAAGCATATGGACATAACGAACAGTATTCAAGATCAAATTAAAAGTCCATAAAGCAAAACAAGTACAAAACAGGAACAGAACAAACAAAGAACAAACAAAGGCCTCCAAAACACCAGAGATGGGATCAGGTGCCATGAGGATTGAGAATCCCCTGTCGACTGGTCAAACTCACCATGTACTCCTTGTTATGATCTGGGAAAAATCCGACGTCAATTCCGAGTGTAAATATTGGACTAACAATAAGTATGAAAATCGTCACTCAGCATTTTACTTAATGTTAAATTGGATTTGCTTAAATGGTCATTCTATCAAACATAGAATTTACAAAACAATGACTTTAAACGAGACTGCTGATATTCTTGTTTCATCAATTTGCTTGTCAATAATTTACCTCGTGCAGATGATGAAGGTTTATTGCCACATAAGTCATCACGTTTATCATAGAGTTTGCTTGTTATATTACCATTTACTTTTTTCAAGTAAACTATCAAAATATGAAACAAACTTTATGGTATCTTTTATCTCAAGCTCACCAGGATAGATTGTATCGACATAAGAATGGAAATGACCATTGTTAATTGACAATACGTCGTCGATATATCTAAAAGACGAGCTAAAGGCTACAGCAAGCGTTTTGTTCTTTTCACGCATAAGATTTTGCAAAAATTCTGCTTCCTATTTATATAAAATAGGTCTGCTTATAACGGGGTGCAATTGGTACCGATGGGAATTCCAATAGATTGCAAAGAAGAACTGGTCTCCAAAAATCACATAGAAATTTTCAATTAGAAACTCAAGCATCCTTTTGTTTTCAACTTCAGAGTACTTGTGTGTACAATCAGAACGTTTTATGACAAAATAATTTTGCAATTAAATGACGAATGACAAGGTAAGTAAATTTACGAGTTCCATTTTTATTGAAAAAGCGGCTCTCAATGATATCAAAAGGTCTGGACTTAAATTTATCGTGTAGAATTGCTGTGTATAAAGTTGAAAAGTCGTACGTTTTTAAGCTGTTATTTTTGGTAAAATCTTGTGATATCAAATTGTCTAGAGGTTCCTTGGAATTTATACGTATCTACATCTGGTTAACAACACGTCTTGAATATATTGTAGCACTATACTCTTGAAGTTTCTCCTTCACTCCTGTTAATATTTTAGTGAGGAGTAAAGAAAGAGTCTTGGTTGAATATTACTGGAACCCGCTATGTATCTTTGTTAGGATTCTTATGAAGTTTCGGAATCAAATATATAAATGGTAGATCAAATTCATTTTGGTTCTTCTATTAAAAATATTAAAAACAGCATGGTTTTGAAGAGTTTCTTCCTCAGAAAGAGAACTATGAGTATAAGTTTGTTTACCACTTGTAGAATTAAATCTAAGTTCTATCTAAAATACAATTTATATAATGAACTTTAGAAACGAAGACAATGTTGTTACCTGTTTTGTCAGCAGGGACCAGTAGGTACTGATCATGTAATCTACTGTGAAATTACGTATATAATCGTGGAGGTTTAATTTTCGTGGTTTTCAAGATATAATAAGACCCATGGATTGATGTCCTCGGAGTCCACGAAATATAATTTTTCATAGATATTATTACTCAACAATTCATTTTCCACGAAATTAAATCCCCGCGAACCCTTATTTTTCCTCGAACCACGAAAACTTAATCCATCGAAAATATGTAATTTTACAGTATTTAATTCTTTTTTCACTTCTGATTATTCAATACAGAAGGATAGATGGTTTTCATACTGCACCTCAATCTTTTATTACGCTATTTTAACATGGATCTAATTCATTTAATCCATTTAAACAAAGTGTCAGCGTTTTCCTTTTTGTATCCGGTCCATAGCCTGACGTAATTATCAACAGAATCCATATATTTCTGAAATTCCGACGCCTGTTGAAGGATCGGGATTCCCTATATTTAGGACCTTTTAAAGTAAGTGATCTGAGGTCCTCATAATTAACTATATTTACGTCACCTGTAATAACGTGTCCAGCAAGACTATAGTTATAAGGCGAAGAAAAAAACATGAACACTATGGAGGATTATGCGTCAGATACTCAAAATCCAGGCCATGTAAAGTTTTCTTGTAATTGAAAAGACTGGAAGCAATAGTCGATGTATACGCATTACATTTGGCTGTGTATTCTTTTTAGCGGCTTTGGCGGAAAGCAGCAACCTCTAAATCAAGTACAACGCTAAATGTCTTGTACACATAAATAAGGAAAATGAAGAAATCTACGCTAACTTATTCAAAAGTCAATTTCCGCTAAATATTGTACACGCTAAATATAATACATTTACAATATTTGTAGGTAAAACAAGGTGTAGTGATGGAATACAGATGGACCCTTTTGTGATTGATATTGGTGTTGGGGACTTGATTTCGTGGTTAAAGAATGTTAATTAGTAATGCGTATGAAATTTTATATTTCGAGGTGGTAATGAATTTGTGGTTCTCTCCTAGCTTTGAAAACAACAACAAATATATCCGAACGAAAAAAAAAAGAGAATTCACAATTGAATTGTTAATTTTGGAAAAAAAATTTGTGATTTCAAATCTTTACCAAAAGTTTCTTAGATTTTTTATGCATCCATATCTCATTTACGCCACTTCTCGAAGTTTCTCCTTCAGTACTACTCTAAATATTTTATTGAAAAGTAAAGAAATAAGCTTGGTAGTACATTTTTAATGGAACACGCTATGAATCTTTGTAAGGATTTTTTAAATCAAGTTTTGGAATGCAATGTAAATGGGTAATTCAAATCACTTTGGTTGTTTGGAATATTAAAAATATTCAAAACTGACATATGCCTGTGAAAAATTTCCTCCTTAGAAAGGAAGCTATGGGTTGGAGTGTCACTTGTAGAGTTTGCTCCTAATTCCTCATAAATACAATTTATTAAATGAACCTTACAGTCAGAGACAAGGTTGTTACCTGCCTTGTCAGCAGGGACAAGTATACATACTGATTGTGTCTTCTATCCACTTTTTCACTTGTGAATTATTGAATACGGAAGGATAGAAATACTAGTAGTTGATGTGTAAGCAATGTATAGATGAAGATTACGAACAGTACGCAAGCTGAAAAGTCCATCAAGCAATACAAATTAGGAGCAAAGCAAACAAAGACCTCCAAAACATAATAGGTGGGACCAGGTTACTGGTAACACCCTCCGTGTGCTCCTTTTCACAGTAGTGAAATAACGGAAAATCTTCCGAGAATTCACACTGTAATGAAATATATGAAGATAACGAACCGTATTCACGCTCAAAAGTCCTTAAAACAATATAAAATTTGAGCATGAGAGCGATTAGTATAAAAACTCAACAAACATGTTGGCGAATCTAGAGTTTTGGGATCTTGTTTTTTGTCGTTTACGAAAATAAAAAAAAATCATCTTTAAATTAGAAAGAAAGAAAACGCAAAGACTTTTCAAGCATTTAAGTACAAAGGAATTTGATCCTTGACCACCCATAAAAGTTTGACCAGAAACTAGAGATGTGAAAAGAACCAAATAGACAGGGTCAAGTTTCATTGATGAGGAGACCCAATAAAGGGATAGTGTGATCCCATTAAAGATTTACTCTCTCAGATAAGACCTAGCGCGTTATAGCAAATGACAATTATAGCCGATTTGGGGATGATAATGAAAATAAGGTTGAAAGAAGAAAAAATTCAGATACAGATTTTAAAGTATCCCTAAAGCAGAAGATTTAAAAGTAAAGATTGACGGATGAAATCAACAATTCAACGATATGGACAACATTAGAATTAAATTTGGGTATGATGAGATTTCGTTATAGTTTCGTCTTTACTTGTCAAGCCTACAGTTGTTCTTGGGCTAAGGAATCGATAGAGACCGACTCTAATATCCCATTATTCCCCGTTTGTCAACTGGTCATCTGAGTACTCACGTTTATTTTAGATGTATTATCATAGTTTTTTTATCACAGTATTTTTCACCTCATAACGAGTGGAAAAAAAAGCAACAACAATTTCAACAGCACATTTAAAGAGTGCTACTTTTTAACGTTTTTCTTTTTGCGGCAAGAAATATTTTATTGCACTTTATTTCAGATATAATTATTGTATTATGAAATTAATAGTTTGTTTTGATAATCTTTGTTGTTGTATAATATGTATATAAAGTTTTGTATTGTCAAAATATTATAATGTTTGAGGACAAAAATTGAAATTCAGAATGAGGAAGAGTTGTAAAAATAAATGCATTGTAAAATGTCATTTTAATCATAAATAAGCATTTGACATTTTATTTTATAACAAATAGTATCATTATGAAGAATTTCTTTTACCAAAGCAAACTATAATCTTGAATGAACAAGACAAATATATATTTTTTTTCTTTTTATACAAATATTACATTGTACTGATGTGTAAAAAAAAAAATAACAAAACGAAGTTGAAACATATCCCTCAAACCCCTGCACACACAGGAAAAAAGATTTTCGAGTTTTAAACAATTTTTCCATTTTTTCTTCACGTAAATTTTCCTCTGCCCTCCTACCCCCACTACAAAGAAAACAGTACTACGTGCCTTTGAACTGGGCATTTACCGTAAAGATTATTCACAGACAAAAAATTCCCCTCTCGTCCGTGTCACTGTATAGTACCATCATCTATAACAGTAGGCAATATAATGAACAACCCTTTTAGTCTGTCGCTTTAGTTAAAAAAAATATTCTTCATATTTAAGCTATTCCAGCTTAATTATGATTAATATCAAGATTAAAAGTCTTGTGTGTTTTTTTTTTTGGGGGGGGGGGGGGAATGTTACGTACATGTAGTCCAAAGAATGTCCAGTTGTAATCTGTATTAATTAAAAGCATAAAGGTAGAAGAATTAGCTTTGTCAGAATTGACAATCTTGGAAAGTTCACTGCCATGGAATAAAAATATTTCATTAAATCATAGCCTGTATACAAAATATTGATCATAAGATTTTTAATTTTTGTTATTCAGTGGTGTTAAATCCAGACGTAATCACGTGATCTTGCTGTATGAGAAGATAGTCAAACTTGGGCACGGTTTTTTGATGGATAGACTGTCAGACTAGAATTATAAATCACAGAAAACAATCACATTAGTCAATTTTATCTATATTCTAGGTCTACACCTTTTACCTCATGTCGGAGATCTGTTTTTAAATCTGGTATTCCCAAAAGAAGACATTCATTAATAGAACAAAAAAATTATGTAACTTTAAATACTGAATTTAGATAAAATGGCTAAGTTCGAACCAACAAGGATATAGAATTTCAAGTGAGAGTCCTTAAAAAGCCACACAGTATCTTATAAAATATAACACTTGGTTAAAAAACCAACAATATTTTTCACTTTGGCAATATGAAACACCGTATATTTCAAATTTTGTGCTTATACCCTTCCTCCAAAATTATTATTAAAAATAAGAATGAGATATTTATTATTTTAGAACTCTCACAACTCTTTAAGAGATTATATACCACAGTGTGGAAAATACTTAGTATAATTATCACAATTGTATATCGCTTTCCCAAAATTTCTAGGCATCGATGATGATTTCATTCAATCAGGCTTAAAATAATTAAATATGTCTAATTCAATGATAATAAATAATAATAGTTATTAAACTTGAGATTTTATGAGAATTTTTAATTTAAGATTGTCACATACATATATTCGACGTTTAACCACAAACATGTTTTTTCCTTACCATTAATCATTCATAAATATTTAAATTGGTAGATATTGCATGATGAAAAATAAATACCAGTGAATATATTCGTAATATCAGTTAACGTCAACGTTTGTTCACACCTCTAAGAATAAGTGGTGTGACAAAGAATGATTATGCTTTGAAATACGGGCTTCATGGTAGATAAAATACATGCTAGGCCAACGCCCATATAAAGAAATAAAAAGCAAATAGGGACAACGGTCTACGTGTATTTATTCATCCCAGATTGCAAACACTACCCTAGCTTTTAATGTCAGCTTTCTATTAATTATGGGAAGAAAGATAACTGCAGTGAAATTTCAACAACAGTATGACTCGGTACTCTATGAATGAAAAGTTGGTAAAATACTAAAAGGATAATTAAATAGTGACTCTTACACCTTTGTTAGCAATGATTAAATCTTTGTTTTTGTCCATTTTTTTTCCCTCAAGAAGACAAAAATTTGCGTAAGGTAAACGCCCCTTGGCATTGGTAGTTTGGCACACGTCAGAGTGTGATTTTTATACACTGTAGAAACAATTCTTTGTAATTTTTTTATTTAGATTATACAATTGTTGCACTATGTAGAAGAAAGAATATCAAAATACGAAAACTTTCCTGGTTGAGTTTGTTAAATTTAAAATACAAAAATGCAAAAATATCAATATATTTCAACACAGGACTTAGTATGTTAGTTCTATGAACACTTATTCATACCCTGATGAAGATATTTTTTCTCAGTTTAGACTTCGGTTTATCTCGATGCCTTTGGACTATCAAATAGAATTTATATCGGAAATTTCTAATAAGCAACATAGGATCTCTCTTGATTTGTGGTGGAATATGATTTGTATCCTTTGAATTGTGTGTTTTTTAAAAATTTTATTTAGCCTTGGCGAAGGGATAAAAACACACAACGATTGGGTAAAAATCATATCCATTGACAAATAATGGGAGATTCTTTTATCCAATGTTTTATGCCATGTGGGATATCAAAAAATATCCAATGAGTGATATCCATTGGATAAAGGGGTTAACATAAGGTAAAATTAAATAACTGTATTCAAGCTTAAAAGTCCATAAAACAATACAAATAACTTTTTTGAGAGTAGAGAAAACACAGACTGTAAAATATCATGCAATGGTGGAATCAGGTGCCATGAAGTAGTGAGCATCCCCTGCAGACTGGTCACGCCCGTTGTGTGCTCGTTGTCATAATCGGGATATTACAGAAAAAATCTTTCGACAGTTCAGTGGGTAAATAATGGCCTAAATTTTTTATGAAAAAACGTCAGTAAGCATTTGACTTACATCTTATGATAGACTGTATTTGCTGGCGTTGTTGGATATTTTACTTGAAAAAGATACTAATGGTAATCTAACAACCAAGTTATATGATAAACGTGATGACTTTAACTTTTCTATCGTCAACTTCCCTTACTTATGCAGCAATATACCTTCATCACCTGCATACGGAGTATACATATCTCAGTTGATTCGATACGCAGAGCATGCTCTACGTATGAAACATTTCTAAAACGAGGTAAATTATTGACAAGCAAGTTGACGAAACAAGAATATCAGCTGTCTTGTTTAAAGTCATTATTTCGTAAGTTCTATGGTCGATACAATGACCTTGTCAGCAAATTCAGTTTATCATTGAGTCAAATGCTGACTAACGGTTTTCATACTAATTGTTAGTCTATTATTTATACACTGAGTTGACGACGGATTTTTTCCTGATCATGACAAGGAGCACACGGCCGATGTGAGCGGTCGGCAGGGGATGCTCACTCCTCCATGGCACCTGATCCCACCTCTGATGTTTCGGGGGTCCGTATTTGCTCTGCTTTAATTTTGTATTGTTTTATAGACTTTGAGATTGAATACTGTTCGTTATCTCCATATCCTTCTGGCAAGGTCATTGTATCGTCCATAGAACATACGAAATGATGACTTTCAACGATACTATTTATAATATTGTTTCAATAACTAGTTTATCAATATTTACTTAGATAGAAATTGTTTATAC